>NC_092045.1:37492688-37792688 GCF_003086295.3 Arachis hypogaea | reverse complement strand
GGACCCCACAGGATCCCCACCTACCCCACCACTCTCTCTCTTCTTTCTTCTTTTGCTCGAGGACGAGCAAACCTTCTAAGTTTGGTGTGGTAAAAGCGTTGCTTTTTGTTTCTCCATAACCATTTATGGCACCTAAGGCCGGAGAAACCTCTAGAAAGAGGAAAGGGAAGGCAAAAGCTTCCACCTCCGAGCCATGGGAGATGGAGAGATTCATCTCAAGGGATGCACTTTCCTCCACAAAACTATTGGGAGCAAATCAACACCTCCCTAGGAGAATTGAGTTCCAACATGGGACAACTAAGGGTGGAGCACCAAGAACATTCCATCCTCCTCCATGAAAGAAAAGAAGATCATAGAATCATGAGAGAGGAGCAACAAAGGCAAGGAAGAGACATTGAGGAGCTCAAGCACTCCATAAGATCTTCAAGAGGAAGAACAAGCCGCCATCACTAAGGTGGACCCGTTCTTTATTCTCCTTGTTCTTTATTTTCTATTTTTCGAATTTTTATGCTTATGTTTATCTATGTTTGTGTCTTATTACATGATCATTAGTATCTTAGTGTCTATGCCTTAAAGCTATGAATGTCCTATGAATCCATCACCTTTCTTAAATGAAAAATGTTTTTATTACAAAAGAACAAGAAGTACAGGATTTCGAATTTATCTCTGAAACTAGTTGAATTAGTTTGATGTGGTGACAATACTTTTTGTTTTCTGAATGAATGCTTGAACAGTGCATATGTCTTTTGAATTTGTTGTTTAAAGAATGTTAAATTTGTTGGCTCTTGAAAGAATGATGGAAAAGGAGAAATGTTATTGAGGATCTAAAAAAAATCATCAAATTGATTCTTGAAGCAAGAAAAAGCAAAACAAAAAAAAACTAAAAATAAAAAAAAGAAAAAAAAAGAGAAGAGAAGAAGAAAAAGCAAGCAGAAAAAGCCAATAGCCCTTTAAACCAAAAGGCAAGGGTAGAAATAAAAAGCGATCCAAGGAAAAAAGAGTGTGCTTAAGAACCCTGGACACCTCTAATTGGGGACTCTAGCAAAGCTGAGTCACAATCTAAAAAGGTTCACCCAGTCATGTGTCTGTGGCATGTATGTATCCGATGGTAATACTGGAAGACAGAGTGCTTTGGGCCACAGCCAAGACTCATAAAGTAGCTATGTTCAAGAATCATCATACTTAACTAGGAGAATCAATAACACTATCTGAATTCTGAGTTCCTATGGATGCCAATCATTCTAAACCTCAAAGGATAAAGTGAGATGCCAAAACTGTTCAGAAGCAAAAAGCTACTAGTCCGCTCATCTAATTGGAGCTAAGTTTCATTGATATTTTGGAGTCTATAGTATGTTCTCTTCTTTTTACCTTATTTGATTTTCAGTTGCTTGGGGACGAGCAACAATTTAAGTTTGGTGTTGTGATGAGCGGATAATTTATACGCTTTTTGGCACTATTTTTAGTATGTTTTTAGTACATTTTAGTTAGTTTTTAGTATGTTTTTATTAGTTTTTATTTAAAATTCACTTTTCTGGGATTTACTATGAGTTTGTGTGTTTTTCTGTGATTTCAGGTATTTTCTGGCTGAAATTGAGGGACCTGAGCAAAAATCTGATTCAGAGGCTAAAAAGGACTGCAGATTCTGTTGGATTCTGACCTCCCTGCACTCGAAGTGGATTTTCTGGAGCTACAGAAACCCAATTGGCGCGCTCTCAATTGCGTTGGAAAGTAGACATCCTGGGCTTTCCAAAAATGTATAACAGTTCATACTTTGCCCGAGATTTGATGGCCCAAATTGGTGTTGTAAATCAGCTTCAGAATTCCCGACGTTTAACGCCGGAACTGGCACAAAAATTGGAGTTAAACGCCCAAACTGGCATAAAAGCTGGCGTTTAACTCCAGAAAAAGTCTCTACACATGAAAGCTTCAATGCTCAGCCCAAGCACACACTAAGTGGACCCCAGAAGTGGATTTTTACATCATTTACTCATTTCTATATACCCTAGGTTACTAGTTCACTATTAATAGAACCTTTTGACATTGTATCTGGACCTCATGACACATTACACGTTTCTCATTGTATTTTCTACAGCATGAGTCTCTAAACCCCATGGTTGGGGGTGAGGAGCTCTGCTGTGTCTTGATGGATTAATGCAATTACTACTGTTTTTCATTCAATCACGCTTGCTTCTATTCTAAGATATCACTTGTTCTTCAACCTGATGAATGTGATGATCTGTGACACTCATCATCATTCTCGCCTATGAACGTTTGCCTGACAACCACCTCTGTTCTACTTTAGATTGAGTGAATATCTCTTGGATTCCTTAATCAGAATCTTCGTGGTATAAGCTAGAATTGATGGCGGCATTCAAGAGAATCTGGAAGGTCTAAACCTTGTCTGTGGTATTCTGAGTAGGATTCAAGGATTGAATGACTGTGACGAGCTTCAAACTCCTGAGGGCTGGGCGTTAGTGACAGACGCAAAAGAATCACTGGATTCTATTCCAACCCGATTGAGAACCGACAGATGATTAGCCGTGCTGTGACAGAGCGCGTTGAACATTTTCACTGAGAGGATGGGAGGTAACCATTGACAACGGTGAAACCCTACATACAGCTTGCCATGGAAGGAGTCTTGCGTGCCTGAATAAGAAGACAGTAGGAAAACAGAGATTCAGAAGATAGAGCATCTCCAAAACCTCAACCTGTTCTCTATTACTGCAAAACAAGTGCTATTTTCATGTTCTTTTATTTTTTACAATCAACCCTGATAATTATTGATATCCTGACTAAGAGTTACAAGATAACCATAGCTTGCTTCAAGCCAACAATCTCCGTGGGATCGACCCTTACTCACGTAAGGTATTACTTGGACGACCCAGTGCACTTGCTGGTTAGTTGTGCGGAATTGCAAAAGTGTGATTGCAATTTCGTGCACCACATAACCAATAATAAGAACACCTCCCTGCAATTCCTTGAGAAGACGACCCGAGGTTTGAATACTTCGGTTATCAATTGATTTAGGGGTTTGTTACTTGTGACAACCAAAACTTTTGTAAGAAAGGAATTCTTGTTGGTCTAGAAGCTATACTTACAATGGAAATTTATTTGTGAAAATTCTAGATCGCGCGAGAGTTTCGTTCTTCAAAATGGCGCCGTTGCCGGGGAGTTGCAAACGTGTGCCTTATTATTGGTTATTGTAAAAATTTTTCAAAAAAAAATTTTCAGGTTTTTATTTTAAAATTTTTATCTTATCTTATCTTAGTTTTAAATTTCAAAATTCAAATCTTTTTTCAAAAATCATATCCTTTTCAAAATTTTATCTTATTTTTTTTCAAAAATCATATCTTTTTTTTTAAAATATTTTCTTTTTGTTAATTTTTGTTTTTATTTTCTCTCACTACTATGAACTCTCACCCCTTTGGTTATGAGTCTGGTTACAATTATGTTGCAAGAAGAGGAAATTACAATGAGAAAAGGCATCAAGGTTGGAGAAATTAAAGATGGGAGAAGCCACAAGGATTTGATCAACCCTCATGGCAACAACCACCTCCAATGGACTATCAACAACCACCACCATATGCCTATGAACCCCATCCTCAACATATCTTTGCACCACTATACTCACAAGCCCCTTTTCACCATTCACCTCCATATGACCCTAACCCTTATCCACCATACCAACCACCTTATGAACCATATGAACTATATATAGAACCACCCCAATTCTAACCCAATTACTCCCAAGAACCACCACCTCCATATGCACCATATTCATACCCATCAATCCAAGAGCCTTATGGTCCTACTTATGATACCCAAGCGGAACAAGAATCAACAGATCGTCTCAAGGAGATAGTGGATCAATTTCATGCAACCCTTCATCAATTGGAGCAAGCAATAAATCAATTAGCTTTCCGACGTTCGGACACTCATGGAACCCCCATGGCTTCATGTAATGAAGAACATATCATGAAGGAGACATTAGAAACTCTGGTGGACAGTAAGGAGCATGAATTTGTACTAGAACAAGTAGAGGAAGCCAGAATCATTGAAGAAGAAAAAGTGGTTGAAGACTTAGGAGATGTAGAACCTCCATGGAAAATTCAAGTCATAGAGCCTCCTTCAAAGATGTTTGAAATTGATGTTGAGGAGGGTGTACAACCTCCAAGATATATCATGGTTGAAGACTTTGAAGGAGATGATCAAGAGATGGATTCAATCATTGATAAGTTCTTATCTACATTTGAATCCTATTCCTTTGGACTTGATATGGAGTTTAAAGAAGAAGAAGCACAACCTCCCATGCTCTTGGTGAACAATGAAAAAGAAATCTAATTGGAAGAAAGCTACCAAGAGGAAGAGGTTGATATTGAAGAAGCTTACAAAGAGGTAGAAGTTGTCAGAGAAGTGCACAAGGGAGTGGAGCTTGCAAATTCATTAGAAATACCTCTCCCAATGCCATTACCGTCCAACACAACGTTCAAGTGGGTAAAATTCCTATCCTTATCCTTGACTTTCCCACTTGAATATGGGCTACTAGAGACGGATGGTTAGCTTAGAGCTCTTTGTGGCACTAAGAGTAAGAGAGAGATGGCTGTATGCTCAAAGTTTAAACGCAAAGGTTGGTGTAGAGCTCAATTGAATAGGTCTAGGATGTTGTTTGGCCGCTTCAGTGAGAATTCAGACTGCTTGCCACCCGGATGGAACAATATTGCCCAACAAGAAGACGGGAGTAAAAGCAAGGTTTGGGACGCCGGAATTCATTCCAATAGTCATCACTCATGGGGTCTTGTCACTTGCTTTAACTTGCTTGAAGGCTTTCTGCGCCTAGTTTGGGATCCCGGAGGATATTGGATTTGCAAACATTGGTGGAGATTCCTGGATGAATTTAAGCACAAGCCACCATAACAGGGAGCTCACCAAATTTCCAACTTAAGGACTTTAACTAAAAGTGCTGGGTGGGAGACAATCCACCATGGTATGATCGTTCTTTTCCCTCACCGTAGTTTTCTTTTTCAATAACTCTTCTCAGTCCTAGTGCATATAGTTTGCATCTTGCATATTTAAAAAAAAAAAAGAGAGAGCACGTGACGCGACAGCGTTAATGACGCGTCCGCGTCGTAGGTGCCTTAGAAACGAGAAAAAAAAGGAACAGAGAGTCACGGAAAAGTGTGGCTGGAGGCGTGCCTTTGGCACAAACTAATCCACGCGACCGCGTGGATGACGCGATCGCGTCATTAACGAAACAGCCTCCCCACGCGTCCGCGTCACCCACGCGATCGCGTGGCCCTGTAAATCAACATATAAGGGTGTGTGGCCGAAAGTTGAGCTGGCATTGGGCTGGACTCGTGCTAGCAGCACAATCCCTACCACGCGAATGCGTGCCCTACACTTCTGCGTCATTCTTTAAACAAGGCCATCCACGCGATCGCGTCCACCACGCGATCGCGTGACCCAAAGTTTTGGTAAAATGAGCTTTTCACCAGAGAGTTGCGCGGCCGCGAGGCTGCACTTGCGCTGAAGGCACGAATCACTTCACGCGAACGCGTGACCCACGCGTTCGCGTCACTTCATCAAAGCACTATTCACGCGACCGCGTGCCCCACGCGCTTGTGTCGCCTGCACCGCACAGCTTATCCAAATCAGCCAATATCTTATCTTTCCTTTTCTAATCCTAATTTCTTCTATCTTTTCTTCTTTCTTCTTCCTTTTCTTACTTTCTTCTTCTTCATCTCTTTAACTTCTCATCCCTCTTCACTTCCATTCTATTTCATTTAATTTATTTGCATACTTTCATTCATTGCATTATTTTCATTGGTGTTGAAAATTAATTTGGGTCATTATTTCTTATATTTTGCTTGTGGATTGTTAAGGAATTGTTTGACAATTATATATTATTTTTTTAAGGGTTCTTGCATGTTCAATTTAATACTTTCAATACCTTATTTACCATGCATGCTATGTGTTTGTGAAAACGCCCGTATGACATTGTGCACTATTTTTAGATTTCTTTTATTCTACTACTCTAAATGCTTGCTTTTCACAAAACCCTTTTTTATATTTTATTAATTAAATATAATTGTTATTACAAACATATTGTTACTTTGAAAGACTTCGTAATCTAACTTGGACATTGAATATTTGATCTATGCAACTCATGCCTTTGCCGGCATGTCAATAAATACCTTGCATTTAACTGTCCTCACATGCACTTGCTATATTTCCATTGATGACTTTTCACATGTAGTCATGACCATGTGTTAACATCATTCTTATTTACTGTGCATTGATTACCACCTTTCCCGCTCTCTTCTTTGCTCTAACCCTTGAAGTTTTAACGTCCTTACTCTTTCCCTTTCAGGATGGCCACCAAGAAAGGTAAAGAGAAAGCTACTCCCAAACCACCGGCAAGGAAAGGAACAAAAAGAGCACTAGCTGCGGAGCCACCCATCCACCTGTACATCTTAACACGCACCGAGGACGGTGCAATCTTTAAGTGTGGGGAGGTCGATACCGATCTCTGTGGGTTAGTTACTTCTTTTTTCTTCAACACCAATGTTAATTTGTTAATTGTTGCATTTGCATGTTTGTTTGATTTTATGCAATTAGTTACTACTTGGTTGAAGTAATATTTTTTTTCAAGAAATTTTTTAGTATTTCACTAATTTAAATCAAAAAACTTTTATGTTAAATTTGTTTGGAAGTTGTATTTGGAACATAGTTAAAAGCAAGAACACACAACCTGTGAGATTTGATCTTAATTGCATGGTTACATTATTTAACCATAATATTTTATTCTTTTGTGTTTTCTTCTCTATAACTACAATCTAGATTTTGTTCCAGTCTATATGTCCAATGTTTAGTATATTTACATGCTTGCATATGATTAAGGCCATTATTTATATTTTTGCTCACTTATCCCAAATAAACCTACCTTTTATGCCATCTTTGTTAGCCCCCTTGAGCCTTTTAACACCCTTCTATTTCATAACCACATTAATAGCCTTAAGCAGAAAAATAAAATAAAAAAAACCCAAGTTGAATCCTTGGTTAGCTTAAGATAGATATTGTGTATAATTTAAGTGTGGGGAATTTTATGGGAACATGGGATGATAGAAAAAAGTAGAGAATTAAATTGAATAAGTTATTTGAAAATTTGGGAAGCATGCTCGTGTAAGATCAAAATAATTAAATTTCCATGTGCATTCAAAAAAAATTAAATTAAATAAGGGGATACAAAAAAAATATTACCCCAAATGCAAAATAAAAAGAATCAATGCACATGGGACAAAATTCAAAAATAAGTTTGATACATGAGCATGTAATACAAAAGTGAAAAAAATTTGGGTAGCTAGGCAAAGCATTTTAAATTATATAAAATATGTATATGTTAGGTGAAATCTTAGACTAATCAAGGATTCACTTTGTTAGCTCACTTAACTTTATATATATATATATATATATATATATATATATATATATATATATATATATATATATATATATATATATATATATATATCATTTTCTTTACCTCAGCCCCATTACAACCCTAAAAAGACCGCATGATGTTTGCAATGGTACATTAAATATTCGTTGATTGGTTAGCTGAAGAACAAAGTTTAAAAAGCATGACTAGAGAAGAGTAGAGTGAATTACCCTATACACTTGAGAGTTAGAGTGATATACACTACCAGTAAGGGTTCAGTGCTTAATTCTATGTTCCCTCCTTTCATGAGCTATCTTCTTACAAGTTTACTTGCTTTTTATTGTACGATTTGAATTAGTGGAATTTGATTCATATTCATCTTGGAAGAACTTATTTACTTTTAACCAAGTAGGTAGAAACATTTTGCATGTAGTTGCATTCACATAAATAGGTTACATTTCATACTCTCTATCATTCCTCTTCACTCTTTTATAGCTTCTCTTGAGCTTACCATGAGGACATGCTAATGTTTAAGTGTGAGAAGGTTGATAAACTACTATTTTATGATTTATCTTATGCTCAATTGAGTGGTTTTAACCAAATCTTCACCCACTTATTCATACTATTTGCATGGTTTTACTATTCCTTCCTCATTTTATGATATATGTGAAAACATGTTTTCTATGCTTTAAAAATATTAAATTTAATCATCTCTTATTACCATTTGATGCCGTGATATGTGTGTTAAGTGTTTTCAGATATTACAGGGCAGGAATGGCTTAGAGGATGGAAAGGAAGCATGCAAAAGTGGAAGGAATACAAGAAGTTGAAGGAACTACTGCAAAGCTGTCAGCCTGACCCTCTCGCACTAAAACGGTCATAACTTGAGCTACAGAGGTCCAAACAATGCGGTTTCAGTTGCATTGGAAAGCTAACGTCCGGGACTTCGATTTGATATATAATTTCCCAAAGTGGTCGTAAAGCTAGATAATGCGAACGCATGCTCCACGTGGATGCGTCACAGTGACAAAAATCAGCGTGGCGGATTTCGCTCCCAGCGATTTCTGGGCTATTTTCGGCCCAGTTTCAAGCCCAGAAAACACAAATTAAAGGATGCAAAGTGGAGAAATGAAGGGAGAAGACTTATATTTCACTTTTCATAATTTAGATGTAGTTTTTAGAGAGAGAGGTTCTCTCCTCTCTCTTAGGAATTAGGATTAGGATTCCTCTTAAAGGATTTAGGAATATTTTCATCTCCTTCAATTACAGGTTCAATGTTCCTTTTATTTATTTTCTCAATTTGGTTTATGAACTCTTTATGTTTAGATTGATTTTCTTATTTAATATAATTTGAGGTATTTCAAACTTATGATTGCTTATTTTATTTATTTAAATAATTTAGATTTTTTCCCTTTTGGCTTTGGTTGAGTAATTGGTGACACTCGAGTTAACAAACTCCTTTGTGATTGATAATTGGAATTTGCTGATTGGTTTGAATCCCTCTAACGCTAGCCTTTCCATAGGAGTTGACTAGGAATTGAGGAATCAAACTGATTAGTCCACTTGACTTTCCTTTAATTAGTAAGGGTTAACTAAGTGGGAGCAATAAACAATTCTCATCACCAGTGATAAGGATAACTAGGATAGGATTTCCAGTTCTCATACCTTGCCAAGAGATTTTATTATTATTAATTTGCTTTCTTGCCACTTACTATTCTTGCTTTTTATTTTATACATTAAAACCCCAAAATATACCTTTGCATAACCAATAATAAGAACACCTCCATGCAATTCCTTGAGAAGACGACCCGAAGTTTGAATACTTCGGTTATCAATTTATTTAGGGGTTTGTTACTTGTGACACCCAAAACTTTTGTAAGAAAGGAATTCTTGTCGGTCTAGAAGCTATACTTACAACGGGAATTTATTTGTAAAAATTCTAGATCGCGCGAGAGTTTCGTTCTTCAGTCATTAGGGGGCATCTCCAAAATATAGAAGTCAATAGGGAATGTTAGCCCCTTAATGCTCACTAGCACATCCTCAGCAATTCCAACCACCGAGATTATGCTTTTATCTACCAAAACAAAACGTGTTGCCGACCTTTTCAAGGGAGGGAGTCTCAAGGCATCATATACAGATAATGGCATAATACTCATACATGCACCTAAATCACACATGCAATCAAAGAATCGTACACCCGCAATAGTACAAGTAACCATGCATGGACTCGGATCCTCACATTTTTCCGGTATGGCACCCATTAAAGCAGAAGTAGAGCTACCTAGAGGAATAGTTTCTAAATCATGTATTTTATCTTTGTTCATGCATATCTTTTAGAAACTTAGCATATTTAGGTACCTGGTTAATAGTATCAAAAAGGGGAATATTTACCTCAACCTTTTTGAAGATCTCCACCATCTTGGGGTCTAGCTCCATCTACTTTCTGGGCTTCCTAGCAAGGTGTGGAAATGGAATAGGAATGATGTCTCTTGTAGCTTCTGCGTCCCTAGGTGCTCCATCTCGTGGTTGAGTTTCTTCTTCTTCAACAATGTCTTGTATTTCATCCTCTTCTTCAGCATCTTCTACCTCAATAGAGTTTTTAACTGGGATGTCTTCTTTTGAGCTTGGCTCCTCATGACCCCTCTCTTGTAGGGTAGTCCCGGACCTCAAAGTAATGGTATTGATTCCACCCTTGGGGATGGGTAAAAGTTGAGAAGGAAGTGCACTGGAGCTTGCAGGTTGATTGTTGAGGGTAGTCAATGATCCGATCTGGGAGAAGAGAGCTTGTAAAGTAGAGTTCTGACCGTTTATCGTAGAGTTAAGTGTGTTCTGAATGTCTTTTTCTCCTTGTGCAAGAGATTGAAGCAACTCATCATTGGAAGAGGAAGGTGGGTAGGTGAGTTGAGGGGCTTGCTGTTGGTTGTTTTGAGATCCCTATGCTTTCCTTTGGTAAGGTGCTCAGTAAGGCTGGTTTTGGTTATGCTGAGACCGTTCTGCTGATTCCTGTTGTTGTTCCACCTCTGATTTCTACCATTGTCTCTGTCTCCTTGGTTGTAGTTGTCCCTCCATCCTTGGTTGGAGTTACCTCTCCATCCTTGGTTGGAGTTATCTCTCCATCCCTGATTGGAGTTATCTTGCCAACCTTGATTGTAGTTCCCACCTTGGTTTTAATTGCCACCTTGTTGATAGTATACATGATTCGAGCGGTCATAGAAATTATGGGTAGCTGCCAAGGTGTTGTCTTCTTGTTGGAGTTACGAACATTCATCAGTGTAATGAGTATAGCAGGCACATATTCTGCACACTTTCTGAAGAACCAGCTGTTGACACTGTTGTTGTGGAGGAGGCTGAGGTTGTTGTTGATTCAGTTGTAGCTGCTTCAGTATGTTGGTCATCTCTCCCAGAGTCTGTGTGAGAGCAGCAATCTCACTGCTAGAGAAAACTTCCGTAACAGCCTTGGGATGGTTATTCCTGTGCCTAACATTCTGGATAGACTTAGCTAGATCGATGATTAGTTGCCACGCTTCTTTCGCGGTCTTGTACTTTTTCAGAGAACCATTACTCGCACCATCTAATGTAGTCTTGTCTTGAGGCTTCATGCCTTGTGTGAAATAGCTAATCAACACCAACTTGTCAATCATGTGGTGGGGACATGCGTGTAGGAGATTCCTGAAGCATTCCCAATACTCATAGAGAGTCTCTGTGTCACCCTGAATAATGCTAAAAATTTCTTTCCTCAGTCTATCAGTAACTTCAGCCAGAAAGTATTTATCCAGGAACTCCCTTCTGAGCAGATCCCAATTGGTAACAACTGCTTTAGGTTGAGTATAGTACCACTCTCTCGCCTTTCTCTCAAGAGAAAACGGGAAAGCAAATAGCAAAATAGAAATCTCATATGCACCATGACGCCTGATAGTTGAGTAGGTTGTCTGAAAATTTCTGAGGTGCTTGAGAGGTTCTTGAGCAGGTAAGCCATGAAACTTAGGTAGTATATTAATTAGTGCATTTTTCAGTTCAAAATCTGCACCCAGATTTGAATGATGGGCTTGAAATGGTGGCAGTGTACAGTTCGGAGCTCCTGCTTCCTGAAGAGTAAGCCATCTGGGCTCTACCATATTACCTACGCATAAATCAACAGAATCAGTAGAAGAGGAGTTATAAACCGCTATTTTATAATTTATCTTGTGCTCAATTGAGTGGATTTTAACAATCTTTCATACACTTGTTCATACAAAATGCATGGCTTTACATTTTCTTTCCTGATTTTGTGCTATGATTGAAAATATGCTTCTTTGGCCTTATATTTGCTAATATTAATCCTCTCTTATTACCATTAGATACCGTGATATGTGCGTTAAGTGATTTCAGGGATTACAGGGCAAGAATGGCTTAGAGGATGGAAAGGAAGCATGCAAAAGTGGAAGGAATACAAGAAACTAAAGAAACTGCTAAAGCTGTCCAGCCTGACCTTCTGGTACTAAATTGACCATAACTTGAGCTACAGAGATCCAAATGATGCGGTTCTAGTTGCATTGGAAAGCTAACGTTCGGGGCTTCGCAATGATATATAATTTGCCATAGCTTCCCCAAAGCTAGGCAATACGAACATGTGGATCACGCGGATGCGTGACCTGACAAAAACCCAATACACGCTAACGCGTGGACGACGCTTCTGTGTGACTTTGCAACGACTTGTACATACCAGAAATTACTGGGGGCAATTTCTGGGCTGTTTTTGGCCTAGTTTTCGACCCAGAAAACACAGATTAGAGGCCATAAAGTGGGGGAATCCATCCATTCATTCAACAATTCACACACAACATTGAATATTCACAATTTTAGGTTTAGATGTAGTTTTTCTAGAGAGAGAGGCTCTCTCCTCTCTCTTAGGTTTTAGGATTTAGGATTTCTTTTAGGATTAGGATTTCTACTTCTCAATTTCCAGGTTCAATATTCCTTTCATTTATTTTCCCAATTTAATTTATGAACTTTTTCATGTTAGATTTGATTTCTTTTATTAATGCAATTTGAGGTATTTCATATTTATGATTTTTATTTAGCTTTCTATATTCTTGGCTTTGGTTGAGTAATTAGAGACTCTTGAGTTATCAAACTCTTTTGTTGATTGATAATTGGAAGTTGCTAACTGACTTGAATTCCACTAACTCTAGTCCTTCTTTGGGAATTGACTAGGACTTGAGGATTCATATTGATTTATCCACTTGACTTACCTTCATAGTTAGAGGTTGACTAAGTGGGAGCAACGAGCAATTCTCATCACAATTGATAAGGATAAGTAGGATAGGACTTCTAATTTTCATACCTTGCCAAGAGTTTTCTTAGCTATTAATTTATTAATTCCTGCAATTTATTTCTCTTGTTCAAACCTTTCAAAAACCCAAAAATATTGTTTTCCATAACCAATAATAAAACACACCTCCCTGCAATTCCTTGAAAAGACGACCCGAGGTTTGAATGCTTCGGTTTATAAATTTTACTGGGTTTGTTACTTGTGACAACCAAAACTTTTGCACGAAAGGATTATCTGTTGGTTTAGAAACTATACTTACAACGCGAACTTGTTTGTGAATTCTTTACCGATAGAAAATCCAATCGTCAAAAATGGCGCCGTTGCCGGGGAATTGCAAACGTGTGCCCTATTATTGGTTATTGTATATATTTTCTTTTTCTTGTTTATTTATTTTTGTTTTTGTTTTTAATTTTTATTAGCTACTATGAATTCTCACCCCTTTGGTTTCAAGTTTGGTTCCAATGTTGTTGTAAGGAATGGAAACTATAATGAAAATAGGCATCAAGGTTGGAAGAATCAAAGATGGGAAGAGCCACAAGAATTTGATCAACCCTCTTAGCAGCAACCCCCTCCAATGCGCTATAACGAACAACCATTCTGTGATGCATACCAAGACAATAGTTATGGTGGACCCTTTCGTGACAACCAACCTCCACCAAATTACTATGGTCAAGAGCCTTTCCAGGGAGCGTACCAAGATGATGAATATGGTGGACCCCCTTGTAGTTACCAACAAGCCCCACCATATGCCTATGACCCCCCTCCTCAACAAAGGTTTGAACCACCAAACTCACAAGCCCCCTACTACCAAACAACCTCATGTAATCCTAACCCTTATCCACCATATCAATCACCCTATGAGCCATATGAGATATACATAGACCCACCCCAATTCCAACCTAGTTACTCCCAAGGACCACCACCTCCATATACACCACATCCATATCTATCAATCTAAGAGCCTTATGATCCTACTTATGATATCCAAGCAGAACAAGAGTCAAGGGATCGTCTCAAGGAAACAATGGATCAATTTCAAGCAATCCTGTGTCAATTAGACCTAGCAATAAACCGAATAGCACCCAAAGCTTTCATGGATAAAGAATCTCAAATTGAGAACAAGGAATTGAAGCGTGCTGTGCAACAAATGGAAAAGATGGAGAGTGATGAACCACCACATTCTTATTATGATGAACCACCCTCTTATCATGAACCTTTCCTCCCAATTAATGAGCCCTCATATCCACCTCAACCTTCAATGCATGACACTCTTGGTGTTCTTCTTCAAGGGCAAAGAGAGATGAAACATGTAGTACTAGAATTTGTGACTGCCTTGACCGAGGTAGTAAATCAATTAGCTTTCCAACATCTAAGCACTCAAAATACTCCCATGGCTACATGTGGAGAATCAATAGAAGAGCATAGCATGAAGGAGACACTAGAAACTCTGGTGGACAATAAGAAACATGGCTTTGTATTGGAACAAGTGGAGGAAGCCATAATAGTTGCAGAGGAAGAAGTGGTTGAAGATTTAGGAGATGCTAAACCTCCATGGGAATCTAGAATTGTAGAGTACTCCTCCAATAAGATTGAAATTGATGTCAAGAAGGCTAGTGCACACCCTCCATGGCATGTTCCCTATGAAGACTTGGATGAGATAGATCAAGAAGTAAGTTCCCTTAGTGATAAAGATCATGCATCAAGTCCTCCTAGTGATAAATCTACATCCACAAATGAACTCCTTGAATATGAAGACTCTTCTCTGATTGAGTCTGAGAATAATGTGGAAGCGAAAATCCTTAGAAAAGGGCGGACGGGAGTTGAGTATGCTTTGTCAAGAACGTTGGAGACTTCTTCACCTAGGTTGTCGTCTACTCCTTCACTTGAGTGGGTAAAACTTATCTCTGTTCGTCTTCCTATCCCACTTGAGTACGGTATTCTTGAAACGGACGGCTAACTCAGGAAGCTTTGTGGCATAAAACGTAAGAGGAGACTGTTTAGTGGTTAGAGTTGCAAATCAAGGCTCATCAAAGTTGATATTTCAAGGGCTAGATGTAAGGGCTCAACTGGTGATAATTTGGTTAGATCTAAAAGAAGAGTTTGGTACTCCGTAGAGAATTCAGAGTGCTTGCCACCCGGATGGAACCATGATGATCAACTTGAAGACGGGTGTGGAATCAAGATTTGGGATCCCGGTATATAAGAAGATCAAATTTGGGAGCTCAAAGCTTGTGAAGAACTCCATCAAAGCTTGAGAAATTTACTTGGAATAGACAGAGCTTATTGGAAGTCCAAGCATTGGTGGCAGTTTCAGGATGAATTCAAGCACTAGCCTCCATGACAAGGAGCTCACCAAATATCCAACTTAAGGACTATAACTAAAAGTGCTAGGTGGGAGACAACCCACTATGGTATAATTGTTCCTCTTTTTATTCTTAATCTTATTTTATTTTATTTTTACTAGTGTTCATTCATAATTTCTGCATATTCACCTGTATTCTGCATTTGCATCGGCATATTGCATAAAATAATAATAATAAAATTAAAAAAATGCACGTGACGCGCGAGCATCGCTGACGCGTCCGCGTCATGTGTGCATGCAAAGCAAAGAAGAAAGAAACAGAGAGTTACGTGGGAGCATGGCTGGAGGCGTGCCTTAGGCACAAACACGCCCACGCTAACGCGTCCCTGACGCGTCCGTGTCATTTGAAAAATCAACCTCCCATGCGTACGTGTCACCCACGCGCATGCGTGACCCCGTGAAATTGACGTAAATGGGTGTATGAATCCTAAAACTCTGTATGAATGTATGTTCTATGATGTGTCTTATGAATGGATGGATTCTCCCAATTTATAGCCATTAATCTGTGTTCTCTAGGCTTGGATCTGGACTAAAAAGGGTCCAGCAGTTGCTGGGACCGACTTCTGCAATTTCTGCAGATCGCACACGTCACGCGTCCGCGTGAGTCACGCGGTCGCGTCATCTGGAGTGTTGTTCTTTCACGCGGTCGCATTAGTCACGCGTCTGCGTCATTTGTGTTTCGTATGAGCTATGCGTTCGCGTCATGTACGCGTTCGCGCAGATGTCACTTTTCACAAAGCACACGTTCGCATTGTCCACGCGGACGCGTCACTGCCAGTTTCTTCCAAAAACTCCATTTTGTGCTTTCCTTCCATTTTTTGTATGTTTCCTTTCCATCCTTTAAGTCATTCCTGCCCTATAAAACCTAAAAGTACTCAACACACAAATCAAGGCATCGAATGGTAATAAAGGATAATTAAATTTAATATTTTTAAAGCATAGGAAACATGTTTCCTCAGATGTCATATCATAAGGAAGGAATTGTAAAACCATGCAAATTCATATGAATAAGTGGGTGAAGAGTTGATATAAACACTCAATTAAACACAATATAAATCATAAAATAATGGTTTATCAACCTCCCCACACTTAAACAATAGCATGTCCTCATCCTAAATCCAAGAGAAAATAGTAAAGGTAAAATGGTGGAATCATATGCAATGCAATCTATTCTAAATGCAACTACCTAAATGAGTCATGCAATTCTAGTTATTATTCACTTATATATAAAGCACATATAGTTAAATTAATTCATATCTTCAAGGAATCATATATGTACAATTAGGGCCAAATCATATTAAAGCACAGTCACAATTGAGTTGAGTTAAGATAGTTCACAACTTGCAAGACAAGTAATGAGTAAACATGGACATATGAGAATGAGCTATTGAACCCTCATTGGATTCTGTGTTTACTCTCTAATCACTCATTGTTTGGGGTTAATCACTCTCTTCTTTTCTAGTCATGCTTTCTAAAACTTTATTTTTCATCTAACCAATCAATAAATATTGAATATAGACATACAAAAATCATGAGGTCTTTTCTCAAGTTGTAATGGGGCTGAAGTACGGGTAAGGATGTATATATAAGGCTAAGTGAGCTAACAAAGTGAATCCTTGATTAGTCTAAGATCTTACCCAACATATACACACTTTATATAATTTAAAATGCTTTACCTAGCTACCCAAACTTTCCACCTTGTGTTACATGCTCATGCATCAGAATTTATTTTTGAATTTTGTCCCATGTGCATTGGTTCTTTTTATTTTGTATTGGGGTAATTTTTTGTATCCCCTTATTTAAATACTAAAAATATTTTTTTTTCAATGTACATGGAAATTTAATTGTTTTGATTTCACATGAGCATGCATCCTAAATTTTTTGAAACATCTTGTTTAATATAAATCCCTACTTTTTCTATCATCCCATAGTCCCATAAAATTCCCCACACTTAAATTATACACAATATCTATCTTAAGCTAACCAAGGATTCAACTTGGGATTTTTTACTTTGTTTTTCTGCTTAAGTATAGTAATGTGGTTATGAAGTAGAAGGGGGTTTAAAAGGCTCAAGGGGGCTAACAAAGATGGCATAAAAGGTAGGTTTATTTGGGATAAGTGAGCACAAATACAAATAATAGCCTCAATCATTTCTTGGTATGTATCTATATTCTATAATTGGACATAAGATTAAAATAAAATAAATATTGCAAGCATAAAAAGAAGTGCGAAAACACAGGAATGAAATTTATGGTTTGATGTAACCAAACAGTTAAGCTCAAAACTCACGAGCTGTGTGTTCTCAAGCTCATAAATCATATATCAGTTATGTATGTCATGCAAGTAGAAGTTAAGAGTTTCCATTCAACTCAATGTAAATCTTAAGGTGCCCCTTAAAATCTTAGTGTTTCTCCTTGAAGAAATGTTGTTAACTAACTAACATGTAATGCTATATATACAAGGTGTCTGGATTATTTTAATTTACTAAAGTTCTTAGTTTACTCTTTTATTTTCAATTAAACCAACTTATCATATGCTAAAAGGGCAAACTATACTAATTAATCCACTTAATATATAACTAGTAAACTAAAAGTGCAAATTAAGCTAAAATATCCAAGATATATACAGCCTAAAGTGCAGAATGTAAAAATACAAAAAAAGCAAAAAAAAGAGAAAAATGTGCAAATAAAATACAGAAAATGAACAAAATAAGATAAGAGTCTGTAGTGGTTCACCAAAAAATATGCCAGAGATGGCAACCTCCCCACACTTAAATAGCATCGTCCTCGATGCTCAGTCAAACTGGGTGTGAAGAAGTGCCATCTCCGGAAGGATGGGCTGCCGGTGTCTCTGTGAGTGTAGGAGGAGCGGGCTGCTGAAGCGGAGGCTCTGTCTGTAAAGGAATCTTTGGATCTATGATCTGTAGCTGGTGGTGCTCCTCATGGTATGGTGCAGTGTGCTCAGGTCCTCCCTACTCAGCATGGGTACGTGCCTCCTCCTCATGATCACTCGCCTCCTCCTTAGATGTGTCTGATGGTGTGTCGGGCTCGGAGGGGATGTTGCCACCGGATCGGATCATCAGCTTGAGGTGCTCATAGCGTCGCTTGTGGTGACGCTCAGACCTCTCATAACGTCGCCAGTTGCGACGTTCAGACCTCTCAAAGTGCTGCTGGTGGTGGTGTTCCATCTGGTCTAACCGGTCAAAGAGTCGGTGCACCAGAAGATAGACGGACTCAGGAGCAGGTGGGGGTGCAGAGGATGGAACTGGGGCAGTGGATGCTGAAAGGGCAGCTGAAGATGTAGCTGCCTCAGCAGAGTCAGTGAGAAACGGAGGTCGGTAGCCTAAAGCCTAAAACTTCCGACTGTGAGGGATGATCTTCTTGCAGTCCGCAGTGGATGGCTTTTCATCAGCAACCTCCCAAGGCACCTCAGCTCGGCGACCCAACTGAGTAATCAGGAATGGAAACGGGAGGGTGCCTCTAACATGGACCCTGGCCATGTAATGCCGGATGAAGCGGGGTAGATATAGGTCCTTACCGATCATCACACACCAGATGAGGGTAATCATAGCAGCTGGTACCTCCGTCTCATGAGTGCTCGGCATTACGTAGTTACTCAGAATATGTTGCCATAGCCGAGCCTCATCATTCAGATATATTAACCTGATTCCCTTGGGTACCATTGTGCTCTTTCCCATGACCCATGGAACAGTAGGATCAAGAGCTATTGCCCGTTTCACTGCATCCTAGTCAAATCTCATGAAACTCATATCCTCCTCAGCTCTCTAGTAACCGTCTGCTGATCTGATTTAGGTGGGAGCTGGAGGATGTCTGAAGAGCAAAACTCTCGCGTGATCTAGAATTTTCACAAATAAATTCTCATTATAAGTATAGCTTCTAGACCGACAAGAATTCCTTTCTTACAAAAGTTTTGGTAGTCACAAGTAACAAACCCCTTTGAAATTGATAACCGAAGTATTTAAACCTCGGGTCATCTTCTCAAGGAATTGCAGGGAGGTATTCTTATTATTGGTTATGCAAAGGTATATTTTGGGGTTTTCAAAAGGGTTGAACAAGTAATGTAAAACAATAAGTCGTTAAAATAATAACTAATAAAGCTTTTGGCAAAGTATGAGAACTGGAAGTCCCATCCTAGTCATCCTTATCAATGGTGATGAGAATTGGATTTTTCTCCCACTTTATTAACCTCTAACTTTGAAGGTAAGTTAAGTGGATGGATAGATTTTGATTCCTCAGGTCCTAGCCTTTCCTTGGGAAAGGCTAGAGTTATTGGAACTCGAATTAATTCTTGAAGAATTCTAATTTTCAGTCAACAATGAGTTTGATAACTCAAGTGTCTCCAATGACTCAACCAAAGCCAAAAGGAAAAAATCTAAATTATTTATATAAGTAAAAGAAAGCAATCATAATTCTGAAATACCTCAAAGTATATTAAATGAAGATATCAATTCTAATATGGAAAAAGTTTATAAATTAAATTGGAAAAATAAATAAAACGAACATTGAACCTGAGAAGAAGATGAAATCCTAATTCTAATAGAAATCCTAATCCTAATCCTAAGAGAGAGGAGAGAACCTCTCTCTCTAAAAACTACTTCTAAATTATGAAAAGTTAATTATGAGTCGTCTCTCTTTATTCCTCCACTTTGCAACCTTTAATCTGTGTTTTCTGGGCTTGAAACTGGGCCGGAAATAGCCCAGAAGTCGCTGGGACCAAATTCAAACACGTGCAGGTCGCTGGAATTTCTGCAGAACGATGCGTGCGCGTCGTTTTTTTGTATGGCCACTATAGTAAATTATATATCAAATCGAAGCCCCGGACGTTAGCTTTCCAATGCAGCTAGAATAGCATCATTTGGACCTCTGTAACTCAAGTTATGACCATTTGAGTGCGAAGAGGTCAGGCTGACAGCTTTGCAATTTCTTCAACTTCTTATATTCCTTCCACTTTTGCATGCTTCCTTTCCATCCTCTAAACCATTCCTGCCCTGTAATCTCTGAAAACACTTAACACACATATCACGGCATCGAATGGTAATAAGAGATGATTAAATTTAATATTTTTAAAGCATAGGAAACATGTTTTCACATATATCATAAAATGAAGAATGAATAGTAAAACCATGCAATTTACATGAATAAGTGGGTGAAGATTTGATAAAAACCACTCAATTGAGCATAAGATAAACCATAAAATAGTGGTTTATCAACCTACCCACACTTAAACATTAGCATGTCCTCATGCTTAGCTCAAGAGAAGCTATAAAGGAGTGAAGAGGAATGATAGAGAGTATGCAATGCAACCTATCTATGTGAATGCAACTACATGCAAAATATTTCTACCTACTTGGTTAAAAGCGAACAAGTTCTCCAAGACAAGTAGAAACCAAATTCCACCAATTCAAATTATACAGTGAAAACAAGTAAACTTGTAAGAAGATAGCTCATGAAAGCAGGGAACATAGAATCAAGCACTGAACCCTTACTGGTAGTGTATATCACTCTAGCTCTCAAGTGTCTAGGGTCAATCACTCTACTCTTCTCTAATCATACTTTCTAAACTTTGTTCTTTATCTAACCAATCAACAAATATTTAGCATACCAATGCAAATATCATGAGGTCTTTTCAAGGTTGTAATGGGGCTAAGGTAAAGGTGAGGATATATGTATAAGGCTAAGTGAGCTAACAAAGTGAATCCTTGATTAGTCTAAGATCTCACCTAACATTCACACTTTATATAATTTAAAATGCTTTACCTAGCTACCCAAATTTTTTCCACTTTTGTATTACATGCTCATGTATCAAACTTATTTTTTAGTTTTGTCCCATGTGCAGTGATTCTTTTTATTCTGCATTTGGGGTAATATATTTTTTTTATCCCCTTATTTAATTACTTAATAAATATTTTTTTTATCAATGCACATGGTAATTTAATTATTTTGATTTCACATGAGCATGCTTCCCAAATTTTCAAATAACGTATTCAATTTAATTCCCTACTTTTTTTCTATCATCCCATGTTCCTATAAAATTTCCCATACTTAAATTATACACAATATCTATCTTAAGCTAACCAAGGATTCAACTTGGAATTTTTATTTTATTTTTCTGCTTAAGGCTAGTAATGTGGTTATGAAATATAAGGGGGTTAAAAGGCTCAAGGTGGCTAACAAGGGTGACATAAAAGGGTAGGCTTATTTGGGAGAAGTGAGCTAAAACAAGTAATGACCTCAATCATATGCAAGCATGTAAATATACTAAATAATGGACATATAGACTGAAACAAAGTAAAGATTGCAATCATAGAAAAGAAAACACACAAGAATAAAATATTTACGGTTAAATAATGTAACCATATAAATAAGCTCGAAATCTCACAGGTTGTGTGTTCTTTAGCTTAAAAACCATGTTCCAAATACAACTTCAAACAAATTTAACAAATATTTTTCAATTTAATTAGTGAAATACTATAAAAATTTCTTGAAAAAGAAAATATTACTTCAACCAAGTAGTGACTAAATGCATAAAATCAAACAAACATGCAATCAAATATGCAAATGCAACAATGAACAAACAAAGAAAATAGAATATTGGTGTTGAAAAGAAGGTAACTAACCCATGGAAGTCGGAATTGACCTCCCCACACTTAAAGATTGCACCGTCCTCGGTGCATGCTAAGATATACAAGTGGGTGGGGGTTGTGGTTCCTCAGCTAGTGCTCTTTTTGTTCCTTTCCTTGCTGATGGTTTGGGAGTAGCTTTCTCTTTTCCGTTCTTGGTGGCCATCCTGAAAAGGGAAAAAGAAAGTAACTTTTAAAGCTAAGGGTTAGAGCAAGGAAGATGATGGTACAAGTGATAATTAATGCACGGTAAAGAAGGATGTTGTTAACACATGGTCATGACTACATGTGAAAAGTTCATCAATTGGAAATATGGCAAGTGCATGTGATGGCTATTAAATGCAAGATGTTTATTGGCATGCTGGCAAAGGCATGAGTAGCATAGATCAAGCATGAAATGCCCAAGTCAGATTATCATCTCATTCAAACTAACAATCTGTTTGTCTTGACAATTATATTTTAATTAATAAAATATAAAAGGGGTTTTGTGAAAAATAGACATTAAAGTAGTGCATGATGCCATACGGGGTTTTTCACAAACACTTAGCATGCATGGTAAATAAGTTATTGAAAGTATTAAATTGAACATACAAGCAATCCTATAAAAAGTAATATATAAATGTCAAACAATTCCTTAATAATCCACAAGCAAAATAATGACCCAAATAAATCTCCAACACCAATTAAAAGAAAAAGAAAGAAAAAGAAAAAGAAGGGAAAGAAAAGATTTAGATTTGGGGAAGAAAAGATAGGATATCTTGGCCGATTTGGATAAGCTGCAGGCAACGCGAGCGCGTGGGTCACGCGTTCGCGCGGATAGCACTTCTATAAAGTGATGTGGACGCGTGGGTCACGCGTTCGCGTAAAGTGATTTGTGCCTTCAGCGCGAGGGCAGCCTCGCGGTCGCGCAACTCTCTGTTTGGAATTCATTTTGCCAAAATTTTGGGTGACGCGATCGCGTGGTTGGCGATTCTATGAAAAATGGCGCGGACGCGTGAGGCACGCGTTCGTGTGGTAGGGCTTGTGCTCCTAGCATGATTCCAGCCCAATTCCATCACAACTTGCTGCCATACACACGTTTACGTCGATTTGCAGGTCACACGTTCGCGTGGGTGACGCAGACGCGTGGGAGGCATTTTTCACAAATGATGCGAACGCGTCAGCGACGCGGTCGCGTGGATCAATTTGTGCCAAAGGCACGCCTCCAACCACGCTTTTGCATGACTCTTTGTAAAATCTCTTTTCTTCCTTGAGGCACATATGACGCGGACGCGTCGGCGACGCTGTCACGTTGCATGCGATTTTTTTTTAATAATGCAGTATGCAGAATGCAATGCTAATATGAATGTTATGCATGATTCCAGGTCCAATCAAAACTCAAAAACAAACAAAACATACTAGAATTAAAACTGAAAAGGTAACGATCATACCATGGTGGGTTGTCTCCCACCCAACACTTTTAGTTAAAGTCCTTAAGTTGGACATTCTGGTGAGCTTTTTGTCATGGCGGCTTGTGCTTGAACTCATCTTGAAACTTCCACCAATGCTTGGACTTCCAATAAGCTCTATCAATACTAAGTAAATTCTTCAAGCTTTGATGGAGTTCTTCACAAGCTTTGAGCTCCCAAATTTGATCCTCATATATTCCTAGATCCCAAATCTTGTTTCTACACCCGTCTTCAAGTTGATTATCATGATTCCATCTAGGTGGTTTAGCTTTAGAATTCTCACTGAAGCGGCCAAACAACATCCTAGACCCATTCAATTGAGCTCTATGCCAACCTTTGCGTTTAAACTTAAAGCTTCTAATCATAATGAACCTTGCAGGACAATTGTTACCACTGACCATCTTCCTCTTACTCTTAATGCCACAAAGAGCTCTAAGTTGACTATTCGTCTCCAGTAGCCCATATTCAAGTGGAATTAGAAAGCTAAGGGATATGAATTTTACCCACTTGAATGTTGTGAAGGATGATGGCAACTTAGGGGGAGGGGTCTCCAACAACTTTGGCAAGGTAGTTGCAGGCTTTACTCCCTTGTGCTCTTCTCTGACAACTTCCACCTCTTTGCAAGCTTCTTCACTTTCAACCTCTTCTTCTTGGTAGCTTTCTTCCAATTTAATCTCTTCTTCATTGCTCACCAAGGGCATGGGAGGTTGTGCCTCTTCTCCTTGAATCTCCATCTCTTGATCAACCTCTTCCACGTCTTTAACCATGATATGCCTTGGAGGTTGTACACCCTCCTGAACATCAAATTCACCCGTCTTAGAAAGAGGCTCTATGACTTGACTTTCCCACGGAGGTTCCGCATCTCCTAAGTCTTCAACCACTTCTTCCTCTTCAACGATTACGGCTTCCTCTAATTGTTCTAATACAAAGTCATGCTGCTCATTGTCCACTGGGGTTTCTAGCTTTTCCTTCATGCTGCGTTCTTCAGTAGATTCTCCAAATAAAGCCATGGGAGTTCCTTGAGTGTCCAGATGTCGGGGGTCTAGTCGGCTTATAGCTTGGCCCAGTTGTTGAATGGTTGTATTGAGTTGATCCATTGTCTCCTTGAAATGATCCTTTGACTCTTGTTCCGCTCGGCTATCATAAGTAGGATCATAATGCTCTTGGATTGATGGATATGGAGATGGTAAATATTGAGGTGGTGGTTCTTGGGAGTAATTGGGTTGGAATTGGGGTGGTTCTATATATGGTTTATATGGTGGTTGGTATGGTGGTTGAGGGTTAGGGTCATATGGAGGTGAATGGCGGAAAGGGGCTTGTGAGTATGTGATGAGCGGATAATTTATACGCTTTTTGGCACTGTTTTTAGGTAGTTTTTAGTAGGATCTAGCTACTTTTAGGGATGTTTTAATTAGTTTTTATGCTAAATTCATATTTCTCGACTTTACTATAAGTTTGTGTGTTTTTCTGTGATTTCAGGTAATTTCTGGCTGAAATTGAGGGACCTGAGCATAACTCTGATAGAAGGCTGACAAAGGACTGCTGATGGTGTTGGATTCTGACCTCCCTGCACTCGAAATGTATTTTCTGGAGCTACAAAACTCCAAATGGTGCATTCTCTACGGCGTTGGAAAGTAGACATCCAGAGATTTCCAGCAATATTTAATAGTCCATACTTTATTCGAGATTAGATGACGTAAACCGGTGCTCAACGCCAGTTCCATGCTGCATTCTGGAGTCAAACGCCAGAAACACGTCACGAACCAGAGTTGAACGCCAAAAACACGTTACAACTTGGCGTTCAACTCCAAAAGAAGCCTCTGCACGTATAAAGCTCAAGCTCATCCTAAGCACACACCAAGTGGGCCCCGAAAGTGGATTTCTGCATTAATTACTTACTTCTGTAAACCCTAGTAGCTAGTCTAGTATAAATAGGACATTTTACTATTGTACTATGTGTCTTTTACCATTCGGTCTTTTGACCAGATCCTGGATTGTATTTTTGATCCTATGATCACGTTTTGGGGGCTGGCCATTCGGCCATGCCTGGACCTTCATCACTTATGTATTTTCAACGATGGAGTTTCTACACACCATAGATTAAGGGTGTGGAGCTCTGCTGTACCTCGAGTTTTAATGCAATTACTACTATTTTCTATTCAATTCAGTTTATTCCTGTTCTAAGATATTCGTTGCACTTCACCATGATGAATGTGGTGATCCGTGACACTCATCATCATTCTCACCTATGAACGCGTGACTGACAACCACCTTCGTTCTACCTTAGACCGAACGCATATCTCTTGGATTCCTTAATCAAAATCTTTGTGGTATAAGCTAGAATTGATGGCGGCATCATGAGAATCCGGAAATTCTAAACCTTGTTTGTTGTATTCCGAGTAGGATTCAGGGATTGAATGACTGTGACGAGCTTCAAACTCGCGATTTTTGGGTGTGATGAAAAACGCAAAAGAATCAATGGATTCTATTCTGACATGATCGAGAACCGACAGATGATTAGCCGTGCCGTGACAGAGCATTTGGACCTTTTTTCACTAAGAGGATGGGATGTAGCCATTGACAACGGTGATGCCTTACATACAGCTTGCCATGGAAAGGAGTAAGAAGGATGGGATGAAGGCAGTAGGATAGCAGGGATTCAGAAGGAGCACAACATCTTCATACGCCTATCTGAAATTCCCACCGATGATCTACATAAGTATTTCTATCTTTATTTTCTGTTTATTTATTATTATTATTCGAAAACTCCATAACCATTTTTTATCTGCCTAACTGAGATTTACAAGATGACCATAGCTTACTTTATACCAACAATCTCCGTGGGATCGACCCTTACTCACGTAAGCTTTATTACTTGGATGACCCAGTGCACTTGCTGGTTAGTTATGCGAAGTTGTGAAGTTATGTTTGGACCATGGTATCATGCACCAAGTGCTTGGCGCCATTACCAGAGAGAGAACGAACATGAATGCCATTATCAGAAATCACAATTTTGCACTATCAGTATGGTGGTCCAAAGTCATGTTGAGGAGGGGATTCATAGGCATATGGTGGTGGTTGTTGAAAATCAAAACAGTGCTCACCATAGCCATTGCCTTGATATGCATCACAGAATGGTTGTTGATAGTCAATTAGAGGTGGTTGTTGCCATGAGGGTTGATCAAATCCTTGTGGCTCCTCCCATCTTTGATTGTTCCAACCTTGATGGCTATTGTCATTATAATCTCCTCTTCCTGCAACATAATTGTAACCAGACTCATAGCCAAAGGGGTGAGAGTTCATAGTAGTAGGATAAAATAGAAACAAAAACTAACAAAAAGAAAATATTTTGAAAAAGATATGATTTTTGAAAAAGGATAAGATAAGATTTTGAAAAAGATAAGATAAGATTTTGAAAAAAGATTGAATTTTGAAAAATAAGATAAGATAAGATAAAAATTTTAAAATAAAAATCTGAAACTTTTTTTTGAAAAATATTTACAATAACCAATAATAAGGCACACGTTTGCAATTCCCCGGCAACGGTGTCATTTTGAAGAGCGAAACTCTCGCGCGATCTAGAATTTTCACAAATAAATTCCCGTTGTAAGTATAGCTTCTAGACCGACAAGAATTCATTTCTTACAAAAGTTTTGATTGTCACAAGTAACAAACCCCTTTGAAATTGATAACCGAAGTATTTAAACATCGGGTCGTCTTCTCAAGGAATTGCAGGAAGGTGTTCTTATTATTGGTTATGCAAAGGTATATTTTGGGGTTTTCAAAAGGGTTGAACAAGTAATGTAAAATAACAAGTCGTTAAAATAATAACTAATAAAGCTCTTGGCAAAGTATGAGAACTGGAAGTCCCATCCTAGTTATCCTTATCAATGGTGATGAGAATCAGATTTTTCTCCCACTTTGTTAACGTCTAACTATGAAGGTAAGTTAAGTGGATGAATTGATTTTGATTCCTCAGGTCCTAGTATTTCCTTGGAAAAGGCGAGAGTTATTGGAATCGAATTAATTCTTGAAGAATTCTAATTTTCAGTCAACAATGAGTTTGATAACTCAAGTGTCTCCAATGACTCAACCAAAGCCAAAAGGGAAAAATATAAATTATTTATATAAGTAAAAGAAAGCAATCGTAATTCTAAAATACCTCAAAGTATATTAAATGAAGATATCAATTCTAACATGGAAAACGTTCATAAATTAAATTGGAAAAATAAAAAAAAGGAACATTGAACCTGAGAAGAAGATGAAATCCTAATCCTAATAGAAATCCTAATCCTAATCCCAAGAGAGAGGAGAGAACCTCTCTTTCTAAAAACTACATCTAAATTATGAAAAGTTAATTATGAGTCGTCTCTCTTCATTCCTCCACTTTGCAGCCTTTAATCTGTGTTTTCTGGGCTTGAAACTGGGCCGGAAATAGCCCAGAAGTCGCTGGGACCTAATTCAAACACGTGCAGGTCGCTGGAATTTCTGTAAAACAACGCGTCCGCGTGCGCATCGTTTTTCTGTACGGACAAATCGAAGCCCCAGACGTTAGCTTTCCAACGCAACTGGAACCGCATTATTTGGACCTCTATAGCTCAAGTTATGATTCTTTCAGTGCGAAGAGGTCAGGCTGATAGCTTTGCAATTTCTTCAACTTCTTGTATTCCTTCCACTTTTGCATGCTTCCTTTTCATCCTTTAAGCCATTCCTGTCTTGTAATATCTGAAAACACTTAACACACCTATCCCGGTATTGAATGGTAATAAGAGATGATTAAATTTGATATTTTTAAAGCATAGAAAACATGTTTTCACACATATCATAAAATGAGGAAGGAATAGTAAAACCATACAGTTTACATGAATAAGTGAGTGAAGATTTGATAAAAATCACTCAATTGAGCATAAGATAAACCATAAAATAGTGGTTTATCAATGTCTTCAATTGCTTCCTCAGTAACCAGAATTTGCTTGCCTCTGAGATGTACTGCATCCAAGGATGTTTTAAAGTAGTTACAGTAGAATTCTCTGACCCAGGATGAGTTGATTTCAGTCAAGTTTCTCTCCCGGAAGAACCAGCCTCTCTGTTTAATTTGGTCTGAAGTGTATTGCCTGAGTTCTTCTAGAATTTTGAGTGTCCTTTCCAAGTATAGGTTCCTGGCTGTGGCAAAAACTGGGTACTTCAGCTCACAGTATTTGTTTGCAAATTTCACTGGGTCAGCTGCAGATACCAACTGATCAGCTTTTTCATGCGGGGTGAAGTTCTTCTCCTGCCAGAAATCATCATGCAAGATGCCAAGGATGGACATGGAGGATTCGCCTCTTTTTCTTTTGCCAGTGGTTGCTTTGCCCTTTCCTTTGCTTTGAGGGTCAGACATCCTGAAAAGCAGAAATTCCAGGATATAATTGAAAAATAAAAGCAGGAAAATAAGTAGGCAAATAACAATAGAAGGACAGAGTGGCAAAAGAGCAAGAGAAGCATGAATTGAGTCAAATACATGTGCATTTTGGATTGTGTTCAAGTAGAAATGTCTGAAAATAGAAATCACAATCCAAAATATATGATAAGTGGAAGTTATGTTAAGTAGGAAAAATAGTTATCATGCCCTGAGTTAAGAGTTAAAATAGTTAGGTAAAAAGTGAAATCAGAAGTTAAGATGGTTAATAAGGGAAAAAGGAAGTTAGAAAGTGAAAGCAGTGAGTTAGTAAAGAGAAAGTTAAAGTAAGTGGCATGATGATGGATTTCTTAGTTAACAAGAGATTCACAAATGGAGAGAATAAACAACTCATATTCAAGCAAGATTTATAGTTTACTAATGATAATTCATATAGATTAAGGAAGTGAAAAAGGAGAATGAAATCATCAATAATGCAAATTATTAACCAGGGAATCAAATGGAATAGGAATGCTAGCTGATGAGCGGATAATTTATACGCTTTTTGGCATTGTTTTCATATAGTGTTTAGTAAGTTTAAGCTACTTTTAGGGATGTTTTCATTATTTTTTATGTTAAATTCACATTTCTGGACTTTACTATGAGTTTGTGTGTTTTTCTGTGATTTCAGGTAAATTCTGACTGAAATTGAGGGATTTGAGCAAAACTCTGAAGAAGGCTGACAAAAGGACTGCTGATGCTGTTGGATTCTGACCTCCCTGCACTAGAAATGGATTTTCTGGAGCTACAGAACTCCAATTGGCGCGCTCTCAACGGCGTTGGAAAGTAGACATCCAGGGCTTTCCAGCAATATATAATAGTCCATACTTTATTCGAAGAATGACGACGTAACTTGGCATTGAACGCCAAGTACACGCTGCTGTCTGGAGTTAAACGCCAGAAAAACGTCATGATCCGGAGTTGAACGCCCAAAACACGTCATAACCTGAAGTTTGACGCCAAGAAATGCCTCTACACGTGGATTAATCAAGCTCAGTCCAAGCATACACCAAGTGGGCCCCGGAAGTGGATTTATGCATCAATTACTTACTCATGTAAACCCTAGTAGCTAGTCTAGTATATATAGGACATTTATCTATTGTATTAGACATCCTGGATTGTATTTTGAATCCTGTGATCACGTTAGAGAGGGCTGGCCATTCGGCCATGCCTGAACTCTTTGCTTATGTATTTTCAACGGTGGAGTTTCTGCACACCATGGATTAAGGGTGTGGAGCTCTGCTGTACCTCAAGTATTAATGAAATTCTATTATCTTTTACTCAAATCTCTCTTATTCTTATTCCAAGATATTCATTCGTACCCAAGAACATGATGAATGTGATGAGTCAGATTACCCTCATTATTATTCTCACTTATGAATGTGAGTGATTGACAACCACTTCCGTTCTACATGCAACAGAGCTTGAATGTATATCTCTTAGATTCCCCAACAGAATCTTCGTGGTATAAGCTAGATAGATGGCGGCATTTATGAGGATCCGGAAAGTCTCACCTTGTCTGTGGTATTCCGAGTAGGATCCTGGGAATCCGGAAAGTCTCACCTTGTCTGTGGTATTCCGAGTAGGATTCCGTTAATGAATGACTGTGACGTGCTTCAAACCTGTAACCTGCTGGGCGTTAGTGACAGACGCAAAAGAGGGATTCTATTCCAGTAGGGGAGGGAACCAACCGGTGATTAGCCGTACTGTGACAGAGTGCGTGAGCATTAGTTTTCACTGCGAGGATGGGATGTAGCCATCAGCCATGGGTGATGCCTCCAGACTGGTTAGCTGTGCGAGTGACAGCTGCACAGGATATTTCCCCGAGAGGAAGAAAGTAGCCACAGTTGATGGTGAACCCCTATACAAAGCTTGCCATGGAAAGGAGTAAGAAGGATTGAGTAGAAGCAGTAGGAGAGCAGGCGTCCCTGGGCTCTACAGCATCTCCATCCGCTTATCTGAAATTCCTACCAATGAATCTGCATAAGTATTCTATCCCTTTTATTATTTCCTTTTATTATTTTACTTTGAATCTAATCAAGTATCATGTTTAATTCGCCTGACTGAGATTTACAAGGTGACCATAGCTTGCTTCATACCAACAATCTCTGTGGATTCGACCCTTACTCACGTAAGGTTTATTACTTGGACGACCCAGTACACTTGCTGGTTAGTTGAACGAAGTTGTTAATTTAATTAAAGACAATTTTTGAATAAATCCATACAAGTGCAAAGAATAGTGATCACAATTTCGTCCACCACTAGCCCATGCATTCATGAATTGGGTTGGTTGTAGCCAAGTAGTGCAAAATACAAAATTTCCAAAACCAATACATGAATGGGAAGAATTGAAACAATTTACAGAAAATTGGGCAGCATTCTGGCTAAAATTGGATGATCCCAGGAAATACATAACAGGATAAATCAGTTCATATAAAATTTAAATAATGCTGCAAAGAGACACAAATAACATGAACATGAAAGAACAGTGTCACAGCAACATGAAACATGAAGAACAGCATATGAACAAGATGATCATCACAGCAACATCTGAATCGCGAAATAGACAAAACATGTAGCAAGAACGGCGCAATTATCAGGCCTAAATCCACTAACCACATCCTAGCTACCTAACCACCTAGAATCCACTACAAACATGCATCTCTAACTATTCTGAATTGAACAAAATCTGAAAAAACATATGTAACTAACTAACTAATGAACTGGTAAAGGGAACGGTGTTCGGCAGAACCTGGTGCGGGAAGGATCAGAATATGAGACAAAGAGGGGAGTAGTGGTGCTGGTGGTCGCACGACGGTGGCACGGTGGTGGAACGGCAGTGGTCCGGATGGGGGCAGGGATGGGTATGTAGTTATAGGCTAGGTTGAGGGAGGGGAGAAAGGAAGAGGGGGTACGAAGGTTGTGGGGCTGTGGTGGTGGTCTGCGGGGATGGGAGGTGGCACGGTAGTGGTCTGCTTCGGGGAGGGGCAGTGGCGGAGGTGGAGGTTTGGTGAGAGGGAAGGGAGGTGAGGGAAGAGAAGAAGGGAAGAAGGAAGAGAGGGGGGTGTCGCGGGGTGGTTTGGGTGGTTGGTGTGTTGAATGTCGGTGGTGGGACGGTGGTGGTCAGTGGAGGAAGGTTGCAGAGGAGGAAGGAGAATGAGGGGGGAATGGGGGCGCGACGGGTTAGGGTTCGCGTGATTTGGGTTTAGTGGATTCAAATCCGGACGTTATCGTGTAAGTTGGGAAAAGATGAGTGATGCAGACGCGTGAGGCACGCGAACGCGTCACTGTGAATTGTGCTAGACGCACAGTTCCAGCGTCGTTTCAGCGCAACTCTCTGTTTCCATTTAGGGGGCTATAATATCCACGTGACGCGGACGCGTCGCTCACGCTTTCGCGTGGGATGAGTGTTGTGCAAGTGATGCGTTCGCATCAAGGACGCAAATGCGTGGGCCAGTTTGTGCTAAACGCACAACAGCCGCACAATTCCAGCCCAACTTTCTGGGCGTTTGATCTGTACGCCGATTCCCATTCCACGCCCACGCGTGGCCTGCGCGCTCGCATGGGGTTTTTTTATGCAGTATGCAGAATGCAAAATGCAATGAATGTCATGCAAAAATTCCAGGTTCAATCAAAATTCAAAAACAGACTAAATTGAAAAAGGAACGATTATACCATGATGGGTTGTCTCCCACCTAGCACTTTTAGTTAAAGTCCTTAAGTTGGACATTTGATGAGCTTCCTGTTATGGTGGCTTGTGCTTGAATTCGTCCAGAAATCTCCACCAATGTTTGGAATGCCAACAGCCTCTGGGGTCCCAAACAAGGTACGTAAAGCCCTTAGGTGAGTTCAAACAGGCTCTCAGGCTTCCAATATGCTGAGTGTCAGAACAGACTCCAGGATCCCAAACTTTGCTCTTACACCCGTCTTTGTCTTGATCCTCATTTTTCCAGCCGGGTGGTAAGTAATCTAAATTCTCACTATAGTGACCAAACAGCTTCCGAGATCCTTTCAATTGAGCTTAACACCAATTCTTGCACCTCAAATTGAAGTGTGAAACCTCATTGAATCTTGCATACCAGCTCTGAGCGTGATTCATTTCCCTTTTACTCTTAAAGCCGCAAAGAGCTCTAAGCTGGCCATCTTTTTCAAGTAAACCATATTCAAGTGGAAAAGTAAAGATAAAAGCTAAGGATTTTACCCACTTGAAGTTTGTATTGGGTGGTAATGGCCTTGGGATAAGTGTTTCCAGTGGTTCTGCAAGCTCTACTCCCTTGTGTTCTTCTGTGAATTCCTCCATTTCTTTGCAAACTTCTTCAATTTCAACCATGTCTTGATCAAAGTCTTTGATATCTTCCTCATCACTCGAATCATAATTGGGAGGTTGAGAAAAGTCTACCTCTGGATCATCTTCGTATTCACTTGGGGAAGATTCTTCTATCTCAAAGAATTCACTTGCGGATGCAAGCTCATTACTAAGAGAACTTGACTTGTAATTATCATTATCAAGGAAACTTGCGTCTTGTGTTATTCCGTCCAGTTCTTCATAAGATACCTGCTTTGGGGGTTGCGCACCATCCTCCTTAGCATCAATTGTAACGTCCTTGACGGAATTATCCACAACTCTGGATTCCCATGGAGGTTCAGCATCTCCTAAATCTTCAATCAGTACTTCTTCTTCTATGATGACAGCTTCCTCTACTTGTTCCAATACGAAGTCATGCTCTGTACTATCTACTGGAGTTTCTAGTGACTCCTTCATGCTACGTTCTTCATTAGATTTTCCACATGAAGTCATGGGGGTTCCTTGAGTGTCCAAACGTCTGGAAGATAATTGATTTATTGCTTGCTCCAGTTGATGAAGGATTGTATGAAATTGATCTACTGATTCTTTGAAGCGAACCTGTGATTCTTGGCTTGATGGATATGGAAATGGTGCATAGGGAAGTGGTGGTCCTTGGGAGTAATTGGATTGGCATTGGGGTGAATAAGGATCATACGGTGGTGAATGGTGAAAGGAAGCTTGTGAGTGTGGTGGTTCGAAGCTATGTTGAGAGGATGGTCTATAATCACAGGGTGGGGCTTATTGATAATTACAAGTGGGTCCACCATATCTATCAGTTTGGCATGCATTGTAGAACGGTCCTCATCCATGATATCTAGGAGGGTGTTGTTGCCTAAAAGGTTGATCATATCCTCTTGCCTCCATCCATCTTTGCTTGCTTAGACCGTGATGCATAGTCCTGTTATAGCTTCCGTTCCTTTCAACAAAATTAGAACCAAACTCAAACCGAGAGGGGTGAGAACTCATAGTAGCTATTAGAAATAAGAAGGGAAAACAAAAACGGATAAACAAGTAAAAGAAAAAATATTTACAATAACCAATAATAAGGCACACGTTTGCAAGTCCCCGGCAACGGCGCCTTTTTGACGATCGGATTTCCTATCGGTAAAGAAATTCACAAATATAATCGCGTTGTAAGTATAGCTTCTGAACCAACAAAAAATCCTTTCGTACAAACGTTTGGTTGTCACAAGTAACAAACACAATAAAAATAATTAACCTAAGTATTCAAACCTCGGGTCGTCTTCTCAAGGAATTGCAGGGAAGTATGATTTAATATTGGTTATGGAAAACAGTGTTTTGGGTTTTAAGAGGATTTGAACGCGAAAAATAGATTGCAGGAATTAATAAATCAATAACTATAAATCTCTTGGCAAGGTATGAAAACCGGAATTCCTATCCTAGTTATCCTTATCAGATGTGGTGAGAATTGGGTTTTAATCCCACTTAGTTATCCCTTATTAAATAAAGGAAAGTCAAGTAGACTAATTAAATTGATCCTCGAGTTTCAGTCAACTTTTAGAGTGATCCAAATTAATTAGCAATTGCCAAATTCACCCACTACTGAGTTTGATAACTCAAGTATTACCAATCAATTAACCAAGGCCAAAAGGGAGAATAAATCATAAATAGAGCAAAACAATCATGAGTCTGAAATACCTCAAATTATATTAACTAAGAAAATCCTAACATAAATGGTTCATAAGCCAATTGGACAACATCAATCAAATACACATAAAAGCATTAGAGTAAATAAAAATAGAAGAGAAACATATATTATTGAACCTGGTATCAAGAAACAATCCTAATGACTAAAAAAAATCCTAAAGCCTAAGATAAATCCTAATCCTAAGAGAGAGGAGAGAACCTCTCTCTCTAAAAACTACATCTAAATCCTAAAACTCTGTATGAATGTATGTTTTATGACGTGTCGTATGAATGGATGGATTCTCCCAATTTATAGCCTTTAATCTGTGTTCTCTGGACTTGGATCTGGACCAAAAAGGGTCCAGCAGTTGCTGGGATCGACGTCTGCAATTTCTGCAGATCGCGCACGTCACGCGTCCGTGTGGGTCATGCGGTCGCGTCATCTAGAGTGTTGCTCTTTCACGCGATCGCGTCAGTCACACGTCCGTGTCATATGTGTTTCATATGAGCTAGGCGTTCACGTCATGTATGCGTTCGTGCGGATGCCACTTTTCGCAAAGCATGCGTTCGCGTCGTCCACGCGAACGCGTCGCTGCCAGTTTCTTCCAAAAACTCCATTTTGTGCTTTCCTTCCATTTTTTGTATGTTTCCTTTCCATCCTTTAAGTCATTCCTACCCTATAAAACCTGAAAGTACTCAACACACAAATCAAGGCATCGAATGGTAATAAAGGATAATTAAATTTAATATTTTTAAAGCATAGGAAACATGCTTCCTCATATGTCATATCATAAGGAATGAATTGTAAAACCATGCAAATTCATATGAATAAGTGGGTGAAGAGTTGATAAAAATACTCAATTAAACACAATATAAATCATAAAATAATGGTTTATCAGGCAGCAAGTTGTGATGGAGTGGGGTTGGAGCCATGCTAGAAGCACAAGCCTTACCACGCGAACGCGTGCCCCACGCGCTTGCGTCATTTTAAAAGAAAGGCCATGCACGCGTGCGCGTCACCCTAAATTTTAGCAATATGCGTTTGAGACAGAGAGTTGCACGAATGCGAGGCTGCTCTCGCGTCACTAGAATAAATCAAGTCACGCGTTCGTGTGACCGACGCGTCCGCGTCACTTGAAAATAGCGCCAACCACGCGAACACATGCTCCACGCGTCCGCGTCACCTGCGCCGCATACCTTATCCAAATCAGGGCCAGAAATCTTATCTTTTCTTCCCCAATCCTAATTTTTTCTTCTCCCTTCTTATTTCTTTCTTCTTCCTTCTTTCTTCTTTCTTCCTCCTTTCTTACTTTCTTTTTCTTCATCTATTTAACTTCTCATCCTTCTTCACTTTCATTCTATTTTACTTAATTTATTTACATACTTTCATTCATTGCATTTTAATTTTGTGCATATTTTTATTTTCTCTTCTAAATCTATTATTTTTCCATTGGTGTTAAATATTTTTATTCAACTGTTGTATCGTTTCTGGTATTATTTTGGTGATTAGTCACTTTGTTTTACACTGTTGGATGAATGCCAATCTTTTATGAAACCTGTGTTCCTTTTGCATTGACATGAATTGACATTATCTTGCATTGCCCACACTCTTCCCCCATTGTTTCAAATTTTTGCACTCTTGATTTGCCATGTGCTTCTACTATTTTTTCACTTGCATGTTGTAGCTACCATGTAATTGAGACCCTTATTATTTGGCGTTAAACACTGATGAGAGAACTTTTGCGTGGTCTAGAATTCAGAATAAATTCCCGTTGCAAGTATAGCTTCTAAACCAACAAAAGTCATTTCATACAAACGTTTTGGTTGTCACAAGTAACAAACCCCTTTAAAATTGATAACCGAGTATTTAAACCTCGGGTCGTCTTCTCAAGAAATTGTAGGGAAGTATGTTCTTATTATTGGTTATGAAGATTGTAAATCGGGGTTTTAAAGTTTGGGCAATGGGCACAGGTATATTTAAATGACAAGTAAAATAAATTAACAATAATAAAATCTCTTGGCAAGGTATGAAGAACTGGAAGTCCTATCCTAGTTATCCTTATCAATTGTGATGAGAATTGGATTTTTCTCCCACTTTGTTAACCTCTAACTATGAAGGTAAGTTAAGTGGATGAATTAATTCGAATCCTCAAGTCCTAGTCTTTCCTTGGGAAAAGTTAGAGTTATTGGATCTCGAATCAATTCTTGAAGAATTCCAATTTTCAATCAACAACGAGTTTGATAACTCAAGAGTCACCAATTAATCAACTAAAGCCAAAAGGAAAAATATCTAAATTAAATTAAAAGCATTCATGTAAATAAAGCAATCAAACTACATCTAAATATAAATTCAAGTCATAACATGGAAAGGTTCATAAGCCAATTGGGCAACATAAATCAAATACAAATAAAAGTATTAGAGTAAATAAAAGTAGAAAATAAATATTGAAGGAATATAGAACCTAGAATGAAGATGAATTGAACTAAACTAATAGAAATCCTAAAATCCTAAATTCTAAGAGAGAGGAGAGAACCTCTCTCTCTAAAAACTACATCTAATCCTAAAATTATGAATTATGAGAGCTTGATGAGTCTCTGCAAGTTCCCTGACTTTAATCTGTGTTTCTGGGCCAAAAACTGGGTTGAACTACGGCCCAGAATCTCTGCCAGTGACTTTTGTAATTCTACAGATCGCGCACGTCACGCGATCGCGTCATCCATGCAGACGCGTCATTCGCGTTTTTCCCTGCCACGCGTTCGCGTCGTCCACGCTTCCGCATCACTTGTGCTTTTCCAATCCGCGCGGTCGCGTAAGCTATGCGGCCGCGTCACTGCGAATTCCTTTCTTCCGTGCGGTCGCATCGCTGATGCGTACGTGTCACTTCTCGTTGGTCATCTCCTCAATTTCTTGTGTTCCTTCCATTTTTGCAAGCTTCCTTCCCAATCTCACTCATTCATGCCCTATAAAGCCTGAAACACTTAACACACAAATCAAGGCATCGAATGGTAATAGGAGGAGATTAAGATTAGCTAAATTAAGACCAAAGAAGCATGTTTTCAATCATAGAACTAAACTAGGAAGGAATTGTAAAATCATGCAAATTATATGAATAAGTGGGTGAAAAGCTTGATAAAACCACTCAATTAAATACAATATAAACCATAAAATAGTGGTTTATCAACCTCCCCACACTTAAACATTAGCATGTCCTCATGCTAAACTCAAGGAGACCAAATAAATGAGTAGGGAAGGGCAAGACTCATGCAATGCAACCTATGAATGTGAATGCAACTACATGCTAAAATGATTCTACCTACTTGGTAAAAAAGTAAATAAATCTTTCAAGAATAAATATGAACTAGATTTCACTAATTCAAATCACAAAATACAATACAAATAACTTGCAAGAAGAAGATAGCTCATGAAAGCAGGGAACATAGAATTAAGCGCTGAACCCTTACTTGGTGGTGTATATCATTCTAACTCTCAAGTGTCTAGGGTCAATTCTCTCAATTCTCTACTAATCATGCTTTCTATAGCTTGCTCTTCATCTAACAATCAACAAAAATTTAATACACCAATACACAAATCAAGAGGTCTTTTAAGGGTTGTAATGGGGTTAGGGTCAAGGTAGGATTGTATTTGGCCAAGTGGACTAAAATCTGAATCCTTAATTAACATAAACTTTCCACCTAACTTAGGACAATCCATTTAATTAAAATGCAAAATCTAACTTCCCATTAACTGTGATTTCCACATGTTCATGCATCCTAAAATTGAGTTTAGTACATATGCATTGATACCAACACTCATTTTAGGGTATTTTGTCCCTTTTTATTAATTGCTCTTTTCTTTTACTTTTTCACTTTTTTTCTTTTTTTATTTTTTTTTCTCAATGCATATGATTAAAGTATTGAATGCAATAATATGTGCTCAACCATTATTTTGCACATTTTCACTAAAATATACAACACCCGATTATTCAAACCAAATATTTTCAAACCCAACTTCCCCACACTTAAATCATGAGCACTTTTACTAGTCTAACCTAACCAAGGATTCAAACTAAGGACATTATTGTTTTCCGCTTAGAGTTAGTAATGAGCTAAAGTAAAGAACAAATGGGTATATTAGGCTCAAATTGGTTTGCAAAGGATAATGAAAGGGTAAGGCCATATGGGTATGTAAGCTTAGTGAAACAAGGGCCTCAATCATATCAGTGCATGCATACATCAAACAATGGAAATATAGAATTAAGCAAGACAAAGATCACAATTTTAGAGAGAAAAACACACACCAAAAATAAAATATTGGTTGATAAAATGCAACTAATCAAATAGGCTCAAAATCTCACTGGTTTTGTGTGTTCGAGTTTTAAACCATGTTCAAAAATAAGATTTCTTCAAACAAGTTTTTCAAAAAGTTTTATTCAAATTAGTGAAATACTATAAAAATTTCTTGAAAAAGAAAATATTACTTTAACCAAGTGGTAAAATATCCACAAAAAACAAACATGCAATCAAACATGCAAATGTAACAATAAAAAACAAAAATTGGTGTTGAGAAGGGACTAACTAACCCGTGGAGATCGGTATCGACCTCCCCACACTTAAAGATTGCACCGTCCTCGGTGCATGCTAAGATGTACAGGTGGGCGGGTGCTGTGGTTCCTCAGCCGATGCTCGTTGTAGAGTCTTTCTCTTTACTCTTCCCGATGGCCAGCCTGAAAAAGGGAAAAGAGAAAAGGACATGAAGTCAAAGAGACAGAGCAAAGAGGAGGGCGGTACGAGTGATAATCATGCCAAGTAAGAAAAATAGTGAATGAAAGACATGGTCGCAATTCCAAGTGATCAGTTCATCAATGGAAATATAACAAGGCATGGGGAGTATTCGATGCAAGATGTTTATTAGCATGCCGGCAAGGGCATGAGTAGCATAGATCAAGCATCAAAAGTCTAGATGTATTATTAGTCGTGAGAAAATAACAATAACATTTGTATTGACAGTTATATTTAATTAATAAAATAGTAAAGGGAATTTGTGAAAAGCAAGCATTGAATAATAGAATAGAATAATGTAGAAAAGTGCATGTTGCCATATGGGCGTTTTCACAAACACATAGCATGCATGGTAAATAAGCTATCTGAAAGTATTAAATTGAACATGCAAGCAACCCTTTAAAAAGTAATATATAATTGTCAAATAATCCACAAAAATATAGAAAAAACAATGACCCAAATAAAATTCCAACACCAATGAAAATAATGCAATGAATGAAAGTATGCAATTAAGTAAAAGAAAATGAAAGATAAAAAGAATGAGAAGGGAATGAAGGAAAGAAGAAGTAAGTAAGAAAGGAGGGAGGAAAAATTAGGATTGGGGAAGAGAAAGATAAGATATTTTGGCAATTTAGGTTGAGCTGTGCGGTGCAAGCGACGCGGCCGCGGGGGGCACGCGTTTGCATGATTGCGCTTTTAATTCAGCTGACGCGGTCGCGTCGGTCACGCGGTCGCGTGACCCATGTTATGCTTCTGGTGCAAGTGCAGCCTCGCGCCTGCACAACTCTCTATTGGAATTTATATATTTGCCAAATTTGGGGTGACGCGATCGCGTGGGGCATGCGATCGCGTGAGTGGGCTTCAGAAAGGAATGACGCGGACGCGTTGGCGACGCGGTCGCGTGATAGGGATTGTGCGTCCAGCACCAATCCAGCACCACTCTCGCACAATAATTCATTGTGCACCCTTTTTACGTCGAAAATCAGGGCACGCGGCCGGGGGGCACGCGGTCGCGTGGGAAGCCATTATTCCTATGTGACACAGACGCGTCAGCGACGCGGTCGTGTGGGACGATTTGTGCCACAGGCACACCTCCAACCACACTCCAGCGTGACTCTCTGTTCGTTTTTATTTTCTCCCCTCTCCTTTCAACGCGGACGCGTCACTGATGCGGTCGCATCGCGTGGCATTTTTTTTCGAATAAGATGCAAATGCAGATGCAATGAATGTTATGCAAAATTCCATGTTCAATCAAAACTGAAAAACAGACAAAAATTTAAACTGAAAAAGGAACGATCATACCATGGTGGGTTGTCTCTCACCTAGCACTTTTAGTTAAAGTCCTTAAGTTGGACATTCTGGTGAGCTCCTTGTTATGCTGGCTTGTGCTTGTATTGATCCAGGAATCTCCACCAGTGTTTAGAATTCCAGTAGCCTTCGGGATCCCAAATCTTGTTTCTGCACTCGTCTTCAAGTTGATTATCATGATTCCATCCAGGTGGTTCAGCTTTAGAATTCTCACTGAAGTAACCAAACAGCTTCCTAGACCCATTCAGCTGAGCTCTATACCAACCTTTGCATTTAAACTTTGAGCTTCCAACCATAATGAACTTTGCAGGACAATTCTTGCCACTGATCATCTTCCTCTTGCTCTTAATGCCACAAAGAGCTCTAAGTTGACCATCCGTCTCCAGTAGCCCATATTCAAGTGGAATTAGGAAGCTAAGGGATATGAATTTTACCCACTTGAATGTTGTGAAGGAAGATGGCAACTTAGGGGGAGGTGTTTGGAATGAACGTGGAAGCTCTACTCCCTTGTGCTCTCCTCTGACAACTTCCACCTCTTTGCAATCTTCTTCAATATCAACCTCTTCCTCTTGGTGGATTTCTTCCAATTCAATCTCTTCTTCATTGTTCACCAAGGGTATGGGAGGTTGATGAGCGGATAATTTATACGCTTTTTGGCATTGTTTTTAGGTAGTTTTTAGTAAGTTTAAGCTACTTTTAGGGATGTTTTCATTAGTTTTTATGTTAAATTCACATTTCTGGACTTTACTATGAGTTTGTGTGTTTTTCTATGATTTCAGGTAATTTCTGGCTGAAATTGAGGGACTTGAGCAAAACTCTGATAGGAGACTGACAAAGGACTGCTGATGCTGTTGGAATCTGACCTCCCTGCACTCGAAATAAATTTTCTGGAGCTACAGAACTCCAAATGGCGCGCTCTCAATGGCATTGGAAAGTAGACATCCAGAGCTTTCCAGCAATATATAATAGTTCATACTTTATTTGGGAATTGATGACGTAAAGTTGCGCTCAACGCCAAGTACATGCTGCTGTCTGGAGTTAAACACCAGAAACACGTCACAACCCGGAGTTGAACGCCCAAAACACGTTATAACTTGGCGTTCAACTCCAAGAGAAGCCTCAGCTCGTGGATAGATCAAGCTCAGCCCAAACATACACCAAGTGGGCCCTGGAAGTGGATTTATGCATCAATTACTTACTCATGTAAACCCTAGTAGCTAGTTTAGTATAAATAAGACTTTTTACTAGTGTATTAGTCATTTTATTGGCCATTCGGTCTTTTGATCATTTAGGGGGCTGGCCTCTCAGCCATGCCTGAACCTTTCACTTATGTATTTTCAACGGTGGAGTTTCTACACACCATAGATTAAGGGTGTGGAGCTCTGCTGTACCTCAAGTTTCAATACAATTACTATTATTTTCTATTCAATTCTCTTTTATTCCTATTCTAAGATATTCGTTGCACTTCAACTTGATGAATGTGATGATCCGTGACACTCATCATCATTCTCACCTATAAACGCGCGTGACTGACAACCACTTCCGTTCTACCTTAGGCCGGGCGCATATCTCTTAGATTCCCCAACAGAATCTTCGTGGTATAAGCTAGATAGATGGCGGCATTCATGGGAATCCGGAAAGTCTAACCTTGTCTGTGGTATTCCGAGTAGGATTCCAGGAATCTGGAAAGTCTAACCTTGCCTGTGGTATTCCGAGTAAGATTCCGGTATTGAATGACTGTGACGAGCTTCAAACTCCTGAAGGCTGGGCGTTAGTGACAGACACAAAAGAATCAAGGGATTCTATTCCATCCTGATTGAGAACCGACAGATGATTAGCCGTGCTGTGACAGAGCATAGGATCATTTTCACTGAGAGGATGGGATGTAGCCATTGACAACGGTGATGCCCTACATACAGCTTTCCATGGAAAGGAGTAAGAAGGATTGGATGAATGTAATAAGAAAGTAGAAATTCAAGAGGAGCACAGCATCTCCATACGCCTATCTGAAATTCCCACCATTAATTTACATAAGTATTTCTATCTTAGTTTATTTATCTTTATTTTCTATTTATTCCATTAATCAAATTTAAACCAATAATCCAATTATACTTGAATCCGCCTGACTGAGATTTACAAGGTGACCATAGCTTGCTTCATACCAACAATCTCTGTGGGATCGACCCTTACTCACGTAAGGTAGTACTTGGACGACCCAGTACACTTGCTGGTTAAGATGAACGGAGTTGTGTCCACACATAATCAATAGCCATTAAATAAATCTCATGCAAATACAAAGAGGGTCACAATTTCGTCCACCAAGTTTTTGGCGCCGTTGCCGGGGATTGTTCGAGTATGGACAACTGACAGTTCATCTTGTTGCTCAGATTAGGTAATTTTCTTTTCAAAATTTTTCTTTTCTTTTTCGTTTTTTCCAAAAATATTTTCGAAAAAAAATTAATAAAAATCCAAAAAAATTTAGAAAATCATAAAAATCAAAAATATTTTGTGTTTCTTGTTTGAGTCTTGAGTCATGTTTTAAGTTTGGTGTCAATTGCATGCTTTAAAAATTTTTTTCTTGCATTTTTCGAAAAATACATGCATTCATAATGTTCTTCATGATCTTCAAGTTGTTCTTGACAAGTCTTCTTGTTTGATCTTGATGATTTCTTGTTTTGTGTTGTTTGTTGTTTTTCATGTGCATTTTTCGTTTGTTAGAGTCCATGCATTAAAGATTTCTAAGTTTGGTGTCTTGCATGTTTTCTTTGCATCAAAAATTTTTCAAAAATATGTTCTTGATGTTCATCATGATCTTCAAAGTGTTCTTGGTGTTCATCTTGACATTCATAGTGTTCTTGCATGCATCTTGTGTTTTGATCCAAAATTTTTATGTTTTGGGTCATATTTGTGTTTTTCTCTCTCATAATTAAATATTCAAAAATCAAAAAATATCTTTTCCTTATTTTTCTCCAAATTTTTGAAAATTTGAGTTGACTTAGTCAAAAAATTTTCAAAATTAGTTGTTTCTTACAAGTCAAGTCAAATTTTCAATTTTAAAAAGCTTATCTTTTCAAAATCTTTTTCAAAAATTATATCTTTTTCATTTTTTTCATTTTTCGAAAATTTCAAAAATCTTTTTCAAAATATTTTCAAAATCTTTTTCTTATCTTTATATCATATTTTCGAAAATTAGCTAACAATTAATGTGATTGATTCAAAAATTTGAAGTTTGTTACTTTCTTGTTAAGAAAGGTTCAATCTTTAAGTTCTAGAATCTTATCTTGTAGTTTCTTGTTAGTGAAGTAAGTAATTTTAAAATTTTTGAATTAAATCTTTTTATCTTTTATCTCATCTTTTTCAAAAAAAAATTATCTTTAAAAATTTGATTTCAAAATATCTTATCTAACCTCTTATCTTCTTATCTTTTCAAATTTGATTTTAATATCCTTTTCAACTAACTAATTAACTTTTTGTTTGTTTCCTATCTTTTTCAAAACCAACTAACTACCTATCCCTCTCTAAATTTCGAAAATACTTCTCTCTTTTTCAAAAATTCTTTTTAATAATTTTAATTTTTAATTTTAATCATCTTATTTCTAATTTTCGAAAATTACTAACACCTTTTTAAAATTATTTTCGAATTCTCCCTCTCTTTTCTTATTCTATTTAATTAATTATTTACTAACACTTCTCTTCACCTCTCTTCATCCAAATATCTGAACCCATTCTTCTTCACTCTCCTCCCTTTTTTTCTTCTACTAACATAAAGGAATCTCTATACTGTGACATAGAGGATTCCTCTTCTTTTCTTGTTTTCTTCTCTTTCATATGAGCAGGAACAAGGAAAAAGGCACTCTTGTTGAAATTGATCCTGAACCTGAAAGGACTCTGAAGAGGAAACTAAGAGAAAACAAAAGCTTCCACCTCTAAGTCATGGGAGATGGAGAGATTCATCTCAAGGGTCCATAGCTCAGTAGAAGAGCATTTGACTGCACATCAAGAGAGCATGAGAAATTCCCTCTTCAAGAAATCCCTGAGATACCTCAGGGGATACATGTTCCTCCACATAATTATTGGAAGCAACTAAGGATAGGAACACCAAAATCACTAGGGATCATGCAACAGAAGCAGGGAAGAGACATAAAGGAGCTCAAAAAGCACCATTGGACCTTCAAGAAGGCGTCACCCTCACTCAGGTGGACTCATTCCTTGTTCTTATTTTCTCTGCTTTTTCGGTTTTTATCCTTCATGTCTATCTATGTTTTGTGTCTCTACTTCATGATCATTAGGATGTAGTAACTATGTCTTAAAGCTATGAATAAATTCTATAAATCCTTCACCTTTCTTAAATGAAAAATGTTTTAATTCAAAAGAACAAGAAGTACATGAATTTTGAATTTATCCTTGAATTTAATTTAATTATATTGATGTGGTGACAATACTTTTTGTTTTCTGAATGAATGCTTGAACAGTGCATATTTTTTATCTTGTTGTTTATGAATGTTAAAATTGTTGGCTCTTGAAAGAATGATGAACAAAGAGAAATGATATTGATAATCTGAAAAATCATAAAATTGATTCTTGAAGCAAGAAAAAGCAGTGAAAAAAAAAAAAGAAAAGCTTGCAAAAAAAAGGCGAAAAAAATAGAAAGAAAAAGAAAAAGCAAGCAGAAAAAGCCAATAGCCTTTAAAACCAAAAGGCAAGGGTAAAAAGGATCCAAGGCTTTGAGCATCAATGGATAGGAGGGCCCAAGAAAATCAAATCTAGGCCTAAGCGGCTAAATCAAGATGTCCCTAACCATGTGCTTGTGTCATGAAGGCCCAAGTGAAAAGCTTGAGACTGAGTGGTTAAAGTCGTGATCCAAAGCAAAAAGAGTGTGCTTAAGAGCTCTGGACACCTCTAACTGGGGACTCTAGCAAAGTTGAGTCACAATCTGAAAAGGTTCACCCAGTCATGTGTCTGTGGCATTTATGTATCCGGTGGTAACACTGGAAAACAAAATGCTTAGGGCCACGGCCAAGACTCATACGTAGCTGTGTTCAAGAATCAACATACTTAACTAGGAAATTCAATAACACTATCTGAAATTCTAAGTTCCTAGAGAAGCCAATCATTCTAAACTTCAAAGGAAAAAAAATGAAATGCCAAAACTGTTCAGAAGCAAAAAGCTACAAGTCCCGCTCATCTAATTATAATTAATACTCATTGATATTCTGGAATTTATAGTATATTCTCTTCTTTTTATCCTAATTGATTTTCAGTTGCTTGGGGACAAGCAACAATTTAAGTTTGGTGTTGTGATGAGCGGATAATTTATACGCTTTTTGGCATTGTTTTTAGGTAGTTTTTAGTAAGTTTAAGCTACTTTTAGGGATGTTTTCATTAGTTTTTATGTTAAATTCACATTTCTGGACTTTACTATCAGTTTGTGTGTTTTTCTGTGATTTCAGGTAATTTCTGGCTGAAATTGAGGGACTTGAGCAAAACTCTGATAGGAGGCTGACAAAGGACTGCTGATGCTGTTGGAATCTGACCTCCCTGCACTCGAAATAAATTTTCTGGAGCTACAGAACTCCAAATGGCACGCTCTCAATGGCGTTGGAAAGTAGACATCCAGAGATTTCCAGCAATATATAATAGTTCATACTTTATTCGGGAATTGATGACGTAAAGTGGCGCTCAACGCCAAGTACATGCTGCTGTCTGGAGTTAAACGCCAGAAACACGTCACAACCAGGAGTTGAACGCCCAAAACACGTTATAACTTGGCGTTCAACTCCAAGAGAAGCCTCAGCTCGTGGATAGATCAAGCTCAGCCCAAACATACACCAAGTGGGCCCTGGAAGTGGATTTATGCATCAATTACTTACTCATGTAAACCCTAGTAGCTAGTTTAGTATAAATAAGACTTTTTACTAGTGTATTAGTTATTTGTTTGGCCATTCGGTCTTTTGATCATTCAGGGGGCTGGCCTCTCGGCCATGCCTGAATCTTTCACTTATGTATTTTCAACGGTGGAGTTTCTACACACCATAGATTAAGGGTGTGGAGCTCTGCTGTACCTCAAGTTTCAATACAATTACTATTATTTTCTATTCAATTCTCTTTTATTCCTATTCTAAGATATTTGTTGCACTTCAACTTGATGAATGTGATGATCCGTGACACTCATCATCATTCTCACCTATGAACGCGCGTGACTGACAACCACTTCCATTTTACCTTAGGCCGAGCGCATATCTCTTAGATTTCCCAACAGAATCTTTGTGGTATAAGCTAGATAGATGGCGGCATTCATGGGAATCCAGAAAGTCTAACCTTGTCTGTGGTATTCTGAGTAAGATTCCGGTATTGAATGACTGTGACGAGCTTCAAACTCCTGAAGGCTGGGCGTTAGTGACAGACGCAAAAGAATCAAGGGATTCTATTCCAACCTGATTGAGAACCGACAGATGATTAGCCGTGCTGTGACAGAGCATAGGATCATTTTCACTGAGAGGATGGGATGTAGCCATTGACAACGGTGATGCCCTACATACAGCTTGCCATGGAAAGGCGTAAGAAGGAATGGATGAATGTAATAAGAAAGTAGAAATTCGAGAGGAGCACAACATCTCCATACGCCTATCTGAAATTCCCACCATTAATTTACATAAGTATTTCTATCTTAGTTTATTTATCTTTATTTTCTATTTATTCCATTAATCAAATTTAAACCAATAATCCAATTATACTTGAATCCGCCTGACTGAGATTTACAAGGTGACCATAGCTTGCTTCATACCAACAATCTCTGTGGGATCGACCCTTACTCACGTAAGGTATTACTTGGACGACCCAATACACTTGCTGGTTAAGATGAACGGAGTTGTGTCCACACATAATCAATAGCAATTAAATAAATCTCATGCAAATACAAAGAGGGTCACAATTTCGTCCACCAGAGGTTGTGCTTTTTCTTCTTGAACACGTTTGCAATTCCCCGGCAACGGTGCCATTTTGATGAGAGAAATTTTGCGTGGTCTAGAATTCAAAATAAATTTCCGTTGCAAGTATAGCTTCTAAACCAACAAAAGTCCTTTCATACAAAAATTTTGGTTGTCATAAGTAACAAACCCCTTTAAAATTGATAACCGAGTATTTAAACCTCAGGTCGTCTTCTCAAGGAATTGCAGGGAGGTATGTTCTTATTATTGGTTATGAAGATTGTAAATCCGGGTTTTGAAGTTTGGGCGATGGGCACAGGTATATTTAAATGACAAGTAAAATAAGTTAACAATAATAAAATCTCTTGGCAAGGTATAAGAACTGGACGTCCTATCCTAGTTATCCTTATCAATTGTGATGAGAATTGGATTTTTCTCCCATTTTGTTAACCTCTAACTATGAAGGTAAGTTAAGTGGATGAATTAGTTCGAATCCTCAAGTCCCAGTCTTTCCTTGGGAAAAGTTAGAGTTATTGGATCTCGAATCAGTCCTTGAAGAATTCCAATTTTCAATCCACAATGAGTTTGATAACTCAAGAGTCACCAATTAATCAACCAAAGCCAAAAGGGAAAATATCTAAATTAAATTAAAAGCATTCATGTAAATAAAGCAATCAAACTCCGTCTAAATATAAATTCAAGTCATAACATGAAAAGGTTCATAAGCCAATTGGGCAACATAATTCAAATACAAATAAAAGTATTAGAGTAAATAAAAGTAGAAAATAAATATTGAAGGAATATAGAACCTGGAATGAAGATGAATTGAACTAAACTAATAGAAATCCTAAAATCCTAAATCCTAAGAGAGAGGAGAGAACCTCTCTCTCTAAAAACTACATCTAATCCTAAAATCGTGAATTATGAGAGCATAATCTCCAGTCTCTTGATTAACCTCTTCCAAGTCTTCTATTATGACATGCCTTGGAGGTTGTACACCCTCCTCAACATCAATTTCAAATACCTTGGAAGGAGGCTTTATGACTTGAATTTCCCATGGAGGTTCTGCATCTCCTAAGTCTTCAACTACTTCTTCCTCTTCAATAATTTCGGCTTCCTCTACTTGTTCCAGTACAAACTCATGCTCCTTACTGTCCACTGGAGTTTCTAATGTCTCCTTCATACTACGTTCTTTATTAGATTGTCCACATGAAGCCATGGGGGTTCCTTGAGTGTTCGAACGTCGGGAAGCTAATTGATATATTGCTTGCTCCAATTGATGAAGGGTTGTATGAAATTGATCTACTGTTTCCGAGAAATGATCCCTTGACTCTTGTTCCTCCTTGATGATTACCTTTCCGTGACAACTCCCTTTAATTACTTCTTCATCTTCAAGGGTCTCTCCTACATTCATCTTTAGTGCCTCCTCTAGCTTCTTATGAAGTATGGATTCGCGAAGATGATCCTCTGTCTCTTGTTCCATATCAATAGCATCATTGGGATCATCTTGCTCTTGGATTGATGGACATGGGTGCTCTTCCATAGATGGTGGTGATGAGATGGGTGGATCATTATGTGGTTGAAAAGGAAGTCTACTAGAGCTTGAGGGTTGATTGTTGAAGGTATTTGGTGGTCCGATTCGGGCAGTGAGAGCTTGTATAGTAGAGTTCAGATCGGTAAATGCTTTCTCCATGGAGGTTTGGGGTGGATAGGAGGGTTCATTTGTTGGGAGAAGGGGTTCATGGTAGAAAGGTGGTTCATCTTGATAATGATAAGGAGATGGTGTATATTGAGGTGGTGGTTCTGTGTATGGTTCATTTGGCTCATAAGGTGGTTGGTATGGTGGGTACGGGTTAGGATCGTATGAGGGTGTTTGGTGGTAAGGGACTCGTGAGTATGGTGGTCCAAAGCTATGTTGAGGATGGGGTTCATAGGCGTATGAAGGTGGTTGTTGCCATGAGGGTTGATTAAATCCTTGTGGCTCTTTCCATCTTTGATTGTTCCAACCTTGATGCCTGTTCCTATTATAATCTCCTCTTCCTGCAACATAGTTGTAACCAGACTTATAGTCAAAGGGGTGAGAGTTCATAGTAGTAGAAGAAAATAAAAACAAAAACTAACAAAAAGAAAATATTTTGAAAAAGATAAGATTTTGAAAAAGATATGATAGAATTTTGAAAAAAAGATATGATTTTTGAAAAAGGATAAGGTAAGATTTTGAAAAAAAAATATAATTTTTTTTTTGAAAAATATTTACAATAACCAATAATAAGGCACACGTTTGCAATTCCCCGGCAACGGCACCATTTTGATGAGAGAACTTTTGCGTGGTCTAGAATTCAGAATAAATTCTCGTTGCAAGTATAGCTTCTAAACCAACAAAAGTCATTTCATACAAACGTTTTGGTTGTCACAAGTAACAAACCCCTTTAAAATTGATAACCGAGTATTTAAACCTCGGGTCGTCTTCTCAAGAAATTGCAGGGAAGTATGTTCTTATTATTGGTTATGAAGATTGTAAATCGGGGTTTTAAAGTTTGGGCAATGGGCACAGGTATATTTAAATGACAAGTAAAATAAGTTAACAATAATAAAATCTCTTGGCAAGGTATGAAGAACTGGAAGTCCTATCCTAGTTATCCTTATCAATTGTGATAAGAATTGGATTTTTCTCCCACTTTGTTAACCTCTAACTATGAAGGTAAGTTAAGTGGATGAATTAATTCGAATCCTCAAGTCCTAGTCTTTCCTTGGGAAAAGTTAGAGTTATTGGATCTCGAATCAATTCTTGAAGAATTCCAATTTTCAATCAATAATGAGTTTGATAACTCAAGAGTCACCAATTAATCAACCAAAGCCAAAAGGAAAAATATCTAAATTAAATTAAAAGCATTCATGTAAATAAAGCAATCAAACTATGTCTAAATATAAATTCAAGTCATAACATGGGAAGGTTCATAAGCCAATTGGGCAACATAAATCAAATACAAATAAAGTATTAGAGTAAATAAAAGTAGAAAATAAATATTGAAGGAATATAGAACCTGAAATGAAAATGAATTGAACTAAACTAATAGAAATCCTAAAATCCTAAATTCTAAGAGAGAGGAGAGAACCTCTCTCTCTAAAAACTATATCTAATCCTAAAATTATGAATTATGAGAGATTGATGAGTCTCTGCAAGTTTCCTGACTTTAATCTGTGTTTCTGGGCCGAAAACTGGGTTGAAATGCGGCCCAGAATCTCTGCCAGCGACTTTTGTAATTCTGCAGATCGCACACGTCACGCGATTGCGTCATCCATGCGAACGCGTCATTCGCGTTTTTCCCTGCCACGCGTTCACGTCGTCCACGCTTCCGCGTCACTTGTGCTTTTCCAATCCACGCGGTCGCGTAAGCCATGCGGCCGCGTCACTGCGATTTCCTTTCTTCCGCGCGGTCGCGTCGCTGACGCGTACGCGTCACTTCTCGCTGGTCATCTCCTCAATTTCTTGTGTTCCTTCCATTTTTCCAAGCTTCCTTCCCAATCTCTCACTCATTCATGCCCTATAAAGCCTGAACCACTTAACACACAAATCAAGGCATCAAATGGTAATAGGAGGAGATTAAGATTAGCTAAATTAAGACCAAAGAAGCATATTTTCAATCATAGAACTAAACTAGGAAGGAATTGTAAAATCATGCAAATCATATGAATAAGTGGGTGAAAAGCTTGATAAAACCACTCAATAAAATACAATATAAACCATAAAATAGTGGTTTATCAAACACCCATACTTTATTTATTTTCTTATCTTTATTTCTGGGTTACTTTTCTTCTTTTTTCTCTTCTTTTAGGCTGGCCACTGAAGAAGGAAAAAGCGAGAAACTTCTATATGGGGCAACAGACAAGTCCATCTGCATAATCTTTGGAGAAAAGCACTAGTTGGAACCGCCCGTCCACCTGCACATTTTAGCATGCACCGAGGACGGTGCAATCTTTAAGTGTGGGGAGGTCGATACTGATCTCCATGGGTTAGTTATTCTCTTCTCAACACCAATATCTTATTTTCTTTATTAGTTCATTGTTGCATTGCATAATAGATTGCATGTGTAGTTGATTGTTTGCATTTAAGTACTATTTGGTTGAAAAATAATAAATTTCTTTCTAGGACCTATTTTTGAAAAAATTTCACTAATTTAAATTAAAAATTAAAATTATTTCACTAATTTAAATTAAAAATTAAAATTATTTCACTAATTTAAATTAAAAATTAAAATTTTTTATGTGTTAAATTTGTTTGAAGTTATATTTGGAACATGGTTTAGAGCTAAAACACACAAAACCTGAGCTTATTTGATTGGTTGCATTCTATCAACAATATTTTATTTTTGGTGTGTGTTGTTCTCTTTAAAATTGTGATCTATATCTTGCTTAATTCTATATTTCCATGGTTTGATGTATGCATGCACTTATATGATTGAGGCCTTTGTTTCACTAAGCTTACAAACCCATATGGCCTTACTTTTTATTATCCTTTGCAAACCAATTTGAGCCTATTTTACCCTTTTTATTCTTTACTTTAGCACATCATTAACTCTAAGCGGAAAACAATAATGTCCTTAATTTGAATCCTTGGTTAGCTTAAACTAGTGAAAGTGCTCATGAATTAAGTATGGGGAAAGTGGGTTTGGAAACGTTTGGTTTGGGAATTGAGTATGTTAGACTTTCTGTGAAAATGTAAAAAATGTTGAGAACATATTTATGCATTCAATACCTTAATCATATGCATTGGGAAAAACAAAAGAAAAAAATAATACCAGAAAATCAAAGAAAAAGAAAAGAAACAGAGCAAATAAATAAAAAGGGGACAAAATGCCCCAAGTTAAAGTAATAATATCAATGCATATGAGTTGTACTTAAATTTGGGATGCATGAATGTGTGGTAAACATCATTAATGGGTAGTTAAATTTTGCATTATAATTACATGGATTGTCCTAAGTTAGGTGGGGAGTTTAGGTTAATTAAGGATTCAGATTTTAGTCCACTTGACCAAATACAATCCTACCTTGACCTTGACCCCATTACAAACCTTAAAAGACCTCTTGATATGTGTATTTTGTGCATTAAATTTTTGTTGATTGTTAGATGAAGAGCAAGCGTTAGAAAGCAAGATTAGTAGAGAATTGAGAGAATCGAACCTTAAACACCTGAGCGATTAGAGTGTATACACTTCCAGTGAGGGTTCGATGCTCGATTCCTTGTTCCCTACTTTCATGAGCTATTTTCTTTTGCAAGTTTACTTGTACTTTATTTTGTGATTTGAATTAGTGAAATCCAGTTCAAATTTGTTCTTAAAAGATTTGTTTACCTTTAACCAAGTAGATAAAAGCATTTTGCATGTAGTTGCATTCATAGAGATAGGTTGCATTTCATAAGTTTTACCATTCCTCTTCACTCTCTTATAGCTTCTATTGAGCTTAGCATGAGGACATGCTAAATGTTTAAGTGTGGGGAGATTGATAAACTGCTATTTTACGGTTTATCTTGTGCTCAATTGAGTGGATTTTATCAATCTTTCATACACTTATTCATACAAAATGCATGGCTTTACATTCTCCTTCTTGATTTTGTGCTATGATTGAAAATATGCTTCTTTGGCCTTATATTTGCTAATATTAATCCTCTCTTATTACCATTAGATGCTGTGATATGTGCGTTAAGTGATTTCAGGGATTACAAGGCAAGAATGGCTTAGAGGATGGAAAGGAAGCATGCAAAAGTGGAAGGAATACAAGAAACTGAAGAAACTGCTAAAGTTGTCCAGCCTGACCTCCTGGTATTAAATCGACCATAACTTGAGCTACAGAGGTCCAAATGATGCGGTTCTAGTTACATTGGAAAGCTACGTTCGGAGCATCGCAATGATATATAATTTGCCGTAGCTGCCCCGAAGCCAGATGACGCGAACGCGTCGATCACGCGGATGTGTGACCTGGCAAAAACCCAATCCACGCTAACGCATGGACGATGCTTCTGCGTGACTTTGCAGCGACCTGTATGTACTAGAAATCACTGGGGGCAATTTCTGGGTTGTTTTTGGCCCAGTTTTTAGCCAAGAAAACACATATTAGAGGCTATAAAGTGGGAGAATCCATCCATTCATTCAACAATTCATACACAACATTGAATATTCACAATTTTAGGTTTAGATGTAGTTTTTCTAGAGAGAGAGGCTCTCTCCTCTCTCTTAAGTTTTAGGATTTAGGATTTCTTTTAGGATTAAGATTTCTACTTCTCAATTTCCAGGTTCAATGTTCCTTTTATTTATTTTTCCAATTTAATTTATGAACTTTTCCATGTTAGATTTGATTTCTTTTATTAATGCAATTTGAGGTATTTCATATTTATGATTTTTATTTAGCTTTCTATATTCTTGGCTTTGGTTGAGTAATTAGAGACTCTTGAGTTATCAAACCCTTTTGTTGATTGATAATTGGAAGTTGCTAATTGACTTGAATTTCACTAACTCTAGTCCTTCTTTGGGAATTGACTAGGAATTGAGGGTTCATATTGATTTATCCACTTGACTTACCTTCATAGTTAGAGGTCGACTAAATGGGAGCAACGAGCAATTCTCATCACAATTGATAAGGATAACTAGGATAGGACTTCTAATTTTCAAACCTTGCCAAGAGTTTTCTTAGCTATTGATCTATTAATTCCTGCAATTTATTTCTCTTGTTCAAACCTTTCAAAAATCCAAAAATACTATTTTCCATAACCAATAATAAAACACACCTCCCTGCAATTCCTTGAGAAGATGACCCAAGATTTGAATACTTCGGTTTATAAATTTTACTGGGTTTGTTACTTGTGACAACCAAAAATTTTGCACGAAAGGATTCTCCGTTGGTTTAGAAACTATACTTACAACGCGAACTTATTTGTGAATTCTTTACCGATAGAAAATTTAATCGTCAAGGAGCTTGTTTCTTCCTCAAATGACACTTCAGATTCGCCCTCAGATAAGACAGTAGAATGCCAGCCAACAACTTCCAATTTCAATTTAACTTTTGAGTATTCCAACTCAAGGGTCTCCTATTAATCAACTCCAAAGTCAAGTTGAAAGTCTATTCCATTGACATGGATGCCATTTTCGCATGCATGTGAAGGGAGTAGGAGGAAGACATGATAATTAAACTTAATTGAAAATAATTAACAAATAAAGAAATTAAATAGAAAAATATTCTTGCATTAATTAATTCCAAAATTGAAGGTATCCATATAACTCAAAACAAAGTAAATAGGAAATCAAAGAGTAAGGAAATAGAAAACAAACTATAATGATAGAGACTTCAACGGAGGTAGTAACTCTTCTTAATATCCAATACAAAAGCATGAAACTAGAAAATCTATAAATATGAAGAACCCTAAAGTAAGTGGTAAAATTCTCTCTCCGATTTCCAAAACCTAAAACTAAAACTAAAAACTCCAGAATATGTGAATGTGTCAATGTGTGTTGAGTCTCTGCTGTCCCCTGGCTCTAGTCTGCATTTCTGGGCCGAGAACTGGGTCCAAACTCAGCCCAAAATTGCCCCCAACGTTTTCTGTGAATTCTGTACGTAGCGCATGTCACGCGTACGCATCAAGTACGTGTGCGCGTCGATGGTCCTCTGCGCGTATCACACGTATGCGTCAGGTGTGCGTCCGCGTTGCTATGGAATGCGCTAAGTTGCGTGTACGCTTTAGGTACGCATGCGTGTCGATTCTCGATGGTCAGCTCCTTAGTTTCTTGTGTTCCTTCCATTTTTGCAAGCTTCCTTTCTATCCTCTAAGTCATTCCTGCCCTATAAGACCTGAAAACACTTAACACATAGATCATGGCATCGAATGGTATAAAGGGGAATTAAAGATTGACAATTTAAAGGCTTAGGAAGCAGATTTTCAATCATAGAAAAAAATTGGGAAGGATTTGTAAATCCATGCAGTTTGTATGAATAAGTGTGCAAAGAATTGATAAAACCCACTCAATTTAGCACAAGATAAACCATAAAATAGTGGTTTATCAATACTTCAAGAAACTTCTCTACCATATCAGAGAAGATGGATAACATGCATCTCTGAAAGGTGTCAGGCGCATTGTACAGGCCAAATAGCATTCATCTATAGGTGAACACACCAGATGGACATGTAAATGCTGTCTTCTCTTGATTCTGTGGATCTACTGCTATTTGATTGTACCCAGAATATCCATCCAGGAAACAATAAAAAGCATGACCTGCTAGTCTTTCTTGCATTTGGTCAATGAAGGTTAAAGGAAAGTGATCTTTCCTGGTGGCGTCATTGAGTCTTCTGTAGCCAATGTACATACACCACCTGTAATTGTCCTTTTAAAGATCAGCTCATTCTTTTCATTGTGAACCACTGTCATTGCTCCCTTCTTAGGAACAATCTGGACAGGGCTCACCCAAGAGCTATCAAAAATGGGATATATGATCCCAGCCTTCCAAAGCTTAACGACTTACTTCTGTACTACTTCCTTCATAGCTGGATCCAATCGCCTTTACGGTTGTATCACTGGTTTGGCATTATTCTCTACCAGGATTTTATGCATGCATCAGGCTGGGATAATGCCCTTAAGGTCACTTATAGTCCACCCAAGAGCAGTCTTATGTGTTTTAAGCACTTGAACTAGTGCTTTTTCTTCCTGTGGCTCTAATGCAGAGCTTATGATCACAGGATAGGTATCTCCATCTCCTAGAAATACATATTTCATGGAGGATGGTAATGGCTTAAGCTCAAGCTTTGGAGGCTTCTCCTTTTCCTCAGAGGTTTCCAGAGGTTCCTCTAACTCAAGCTGAGTATCATCAAGGATATCATCTAGCCCTTCTTTGAGGCTTTCGGCCATATTGACCTCTTCCACCAGGGAATCAATGAGGTCAATGCTCATGCATTCCTCAGGAATGTCTGGATGTTGCATAGCCTTGACAGCATTCAATATGAATTTTTTCTCATTGACTCTTAGGGTTACTTCCCCTTTTTCACCATCAATGACGGTCCGTCCTGTAACTAGGAAATGTCTTCTTAGGATAAGGGATGCACTCTTGTGCCCCTCCATGTCCAATACCACAAAGTCGGTGGGAAAGGCAAAAGGTCCAACCCTGACAATCATGTCCTCTATTACTCCTGATGGTATCTTAATAGAACCATCAGCAAGTTGAAGGCATATGCGGGTTGGTTTGACTTCATCAGTCAAACAAAGCTTCTTTATTAAACAAGCAGGTATTAGGTTGATGCTTGCCCCAAGGTCACATAGAGTTGTCCTTTTACAAGCATCACCTAGAGTTCATGGTATCATAAAGCTTCCAGGGTCTTTAAGCTTCTCTGGTAAGTTGTTCTGAATGATTGCACTGCACTCCTCAGTGAGGAAGACTGTTTGTGTTTCTCTCCAATCCTTCTTATGACTTAGAATGTCCTTCATGAACTTTGCATAAAAAGGTATCTATTCAAGAGTTTCTGCAAAAGGGATCTTTATCTCTAATGTTCTGAGATACTCTGCAAAGCGGGTAAACTATTTGTCCCTTTCCTCTTGACAGAGTTTTTGAGGAAATGGCATCTTAGCCTTATAATCATCAACCTTGGTTGATGGAGGCTGAATGCCATGTATGCTGGAATGGGGGTTACTAGCTTGCTGATAAACCCATATTTCATGGTTTATCTTGTGCTCAATTGAGTGATTTTTATCAACTCTTTACCCACTTATTCATACTATTCGCATGATTTTACATTTGCCTTCCTAATTATGTGCTTTGATTGAAAACATGCTTCTTTGGCCTTAAGTTCCCTATGTTTAATCCTCTCTTATTACCATTAGATGCCTTGATATGTGTGTTAAGTGATTTCAGAGATTACAAGGCAGGAATGACTCAAAGGATGGAAAGGAAGCATGCAAAAGTGGAAGGAATACAAGAAGTTGGAGAAACTGCTAAGCTGTCTAGCCTGACCTCTTCGCACTCAAACGGCTATAATTTTAGCTACAGAGGTCCAAATGACGCGGTTTCACTTGCGTTGGAAAGCTAATATCCGGGGCTTTGATTTGATATATAATTTGCCATAGTGACCATACAGATAGGTGACGCAAACGCATCATCTACGCGAACACGTCGCATCTGCGAAAATCAGCGTGGCAGATTTCGCAAACAGCGACTCCTGGGCTATTTTTGGCCCAGTTTCAAGCCCAGAAAACACAGTTTAAAGGCTGCAAAGTGGAGGAATGAGGGGGGACTTCAGATGCTCTCATAATTCACTTTTCATATTTTTAGATGTAGTTTTTAGTGAGAGAGGTTCTCTCCTCTCTCTCTTAGGATTAGGATTAGAATTAGGATTAGGATTTAGGATTAGGATTTAGGACTTCTCTTAGTTTTAGGAGTGACTCTCAATTCCAGGTTCTTTGTATTTATTTATTTTTCAATGTTCCATGTTTAGATTGATCTCATTAATTAATGTTATTTGAGATATTTCAGATTGATGATTACTGTCTTTTATTTATATAAATAATTTGGATTTTCCTGTTTCCCTTTTGGCTTTGGTTGAATAATTGGTGACTCTAGAGTTATCAAACTCATTGTTGATTGAAAATTGGATTTCTTCATTTCATTAATTCATATTCCAATAACTCTGGCCTTTTCCAAGGAAAGACTAGGACTTGAGGAATCAGAATTAATTTATCCACTTAACTTACCTTCATAGTTAGAGGTTAACAAAGTGGGAGAAAAATCCAATTCTCATCACAATTAATAAGGATAACTAGGATAGGACTTCCAATTCTTACACCTTGCCAAGAGTTTATTTTACAGTCATTCATTTACTTTTATTGCTTTGAAAATATACCTGTGCCCATTGCCCAACTAACCTTTTACCTTAATCCAAAACCCCAAACACACTTTTTATTAAATAACCAATAATAAGAAATACCTCCCTGCCATTCCTTGAGAAGACGACCCGAGGTTTAAATACTTGGTTAACAATTTTTAAAGGGGTTTGTTACTTGTGACAACCAAAACGTTTGCACGAAGAGATTTCTGTTAGTTCAGAAGCTATATCTACAACGCGAATATTTTTAATAATTCTTTACTAGCAAAAATCCCAACGTCACTTGTTTATAAGGGTTGTTATCAGTGAGTGGCTGACCTCCCTTGCTTGGGCATTTAACGATCATGCTGCTGCCTCCTTGGGCGTTTGAATGCCCAATCTCTACCCTTTCCTGGTGTTCAACGCCAAGAGGGATACCTTTCTGGCCGTTTGAACCCCCAATCTCTCCCTTTTCCTGGCGTTCCACTCCAAGAGGGATACCTCTCTTGGCGTTTAAATGCCCAGAGTTATCTTGTGCAAGGACCTGGTTATCCTCTATGGGCTTTTCGTTCTTATTGTACTGAGGTTGGGTGCTTAAGATTTTCCCACTCCTCAGTTGAATAGCCTGGTATTCATCTGTTATCTGCTTAGATAACTGCTACCTTATTTGACTCAAATGGGCTTCTACATTCCTGTTAGAAGCCTGAGTTTCTCACAGAGCCTCTTGCAGTTCTAGTAATTACTGGGCAAGGGCATGTAGTTGCTGAGTCAATAGGCCATCCTGTTCTTGAGGGTTAGGTTCTGCAGCTACTGCCTTAACCTCTCCTTTTATAAAGGCCTCAGGAGATGAGTACAGATGCTGATTAGTGGTAACTGTCTCGATAAGCTCTTGAGCCTCTCCAATGGTCTTTCTCATGTGTGTGGAACCACCAGCAGAGTGGTCCAAAGACGTTCTAGCCATGTCTGAAAACCCATAGTAGAAGATGTCTAACTGTACCCATTCTGAAAACATTTCAGTGGGACATTTTCTTAGCATCCTCATATACCTCTTCCAAGCATCATAAAGAGATTCACCATCTCTTTGTTTGAAGCCTTGGATGTCAAGTCTCAGCTGGGTCATCTTTCTTGGTGGGAAGTATTGATTTAAAAATGTGTTCACTAACTGTCTCCTAGTTTTTAAACTAGCTTTTGGCTGGTTATCTAACCACCTTTTTGCTTGGTCCTTTACAGCAAAAGAAAAAAGTAATAATCTGTAGACATCTTACTCCCTCACTGTGTACTGTGTCAGCAATCTTTAAGAAATCTGCCAGGAATTCTGTAGGTTCTTCCTGAGGAATCTCAGAATACTGGCAGTTTTGCTACACCAGAGTACTAAGTTGAAGGTTAAGTTGAAAGTTACTAGCTCTAATGTGAGGTATGCTAATATTTCTTCCATAGAAGTCAACAGTGGGATCTGTATAAGATCCTAGAGTTCCTCTGAACTTTTCATTCCCACTTGGGTTCATGATTAAGAAAGGTAGAAGATGAAGAAGGAAGAAGATAGAAGGATTAGAAGAAGAGATATAAGTAGAGAAGATAAAAAATAATTAAAATATTTTTTATTTAAACCGAATTTAAAATTAATTAATTAAAAAGAATTTAATTCGAAAAAGAAAAAGAGAAGAGTAGAAGAGTTAGTTAGGAAGTTTGGAAAAGAAGAGAGAGAAGATAAGCAGTTAATAAAAAAAGAGATTTGAATTTAAGGTTTGAAATTTGAAAATTTAAATTTAAATTTTGAAATTTGAATTTGAAATTTTAAAATTTGAATATTTAATATTTGAAAAAGGTTTGAATTTTGAAATTTGGAATTTAAAATTTAAAACTTGAAATTGAATTTTAAAATTTTGAATTTGAAATTTGAAATTTGAATTTTGAAATTTTGAAAGCTGAAATGATTTTTGAAAATGATAAGATTTTTAAATTTGAAAAATATTTTATTTTTGAAGATTTGAAAACTAACATAAGATAAAAAATAATATGGTAAAAAGATAAGAAAAGATATTATTTTTTTATTTTTGAATTTAATGATAAAAGAAAAAAACACACAAAAGACACAAAACTTAAAATTTTTAGATCTAATGCCCCTAATTTTTGAAAATTTTGGAGGAAAACACAAAGGGACACCAAACTTAAAAATTTTAAGATCAAAACAAAAAAAGACTCAAAAACACTTTGAAGACTAACAAGAACACAAAGAACAAGACTCAAGAAACTCAAAGAACACAAGAATATAAAAAGAACACCAAAATTAAAAGTTTTAGAAAACCAAAAAAAATTTTTGAAAAATATAAAGAAAAGTAAAAGAAAATACCAAACTTAAAGATTTGACACATGATTTAAATAAAGAAAAATATTTTTGAAAATTTTTAGAAAGAAAGGCTTAAAGGGAACGAAAATTAACAACAAAAATAAAAAGACTCAAATCAAGAACAAAGATTAAACAAAGAAAAGAAAAATATATTTTTTTTGAAAAATTTTTTATTTTTTCAAAAAAATAGAGAAGAAGAAAATAAAAATAAAAGACTCAACAAAAACACAAACAAAGGCTCTCAAACAAAAAGCTAAGGATACTTGAAAATAAACTTTTTGAAAAAGGTTTTTGGAAAAAGTTTTAAAATTTTCGAAAAAAAATAAGGAAGAAGAAAACAAAAATTAAAAGACTCAAATAAAATAAAAGTTACATGATCTAGGGAGCAAGTCAATCCGTTAGTTTGTCTAAACTCAACAATCACCGGCAATGGCACCAAAAACTTGGTAGCATGAATCCCCAAACCTTCGTACTATTGTACCAGCAAGTGCACTGGGTCGTCCAGGTAATACTTGAGCGAGTCAGGGTCGATCCCACGAGGATTGTGGTTTGAAGCAAGCTATGGTTATCCTGCAGGTCTTAGTCAGACAGATTTTTAATATTGTATAGATTACTTTTTATATCAAATAGAGTCAGTAATGAAAATAGAGAAAAAGAGTAATTAGAACTCAGAAGTTGTGTAAACTATGTTGGGATTTGAGTGCACTGATCTCAAATTACCGCTCTTGACGGAGTTGACGAATTAGTGGAGTTGGTTGTCTTGGGAGAAGAACATCCACTGGAAATTTAAGGTAAATAATTTTGCTCCTCACTTATGTTTATGTAAATTATTTTTAATATATTCTTTTTTGTGTGTGTTTGTAATATACTACTCTAATTACTGTTTTTTTTAATATTTCTATAATATACATGTATTTCTAACTTCATTAAAAAAATAGATTATCCTTTTATTTACATGTATAAATTTATCTTAATTTTGAGAATTCAATCTTGATAAAAATTTTAAACATGTTTTTCTTATTATATTTTTTGTACATATTAGCATTTTAATTTTGAATCATAAATATTTATTAGTATTTTACTATTTTTAAATATAATTTAATCTTCTTTTTATTTGCAGGTGAAAATAGAAGGAATGGAATAAAAAAAGGTATACGAAAAAGAAAATCATTCATTGTAGCAGAGGTGATTTCTCTATTTTCTACTCAACTTTAATTTCTAATTACTTGCCATACCAATCCATATATTTTTCTAATACCACAAATAAGATATAACTTTAATCACCATACTATAATATCCAAATATAATATCCAACTATCAGTACGTTTAGTAGTCATGAATTGACAAATAATTGTTATTTATTTATTAGAACAACAGAAATTATAATACTAAGTATTCAACTATGAAGGGTTCAGCAATAACAATAGTGAATTCACGAACATTCCTATTGGTTCGAGACCATTACTTCAACAGTAACAATAATTCGAGTAACATGAAATACATAGAAGGGTTAAGGTCGAAAAAAGAATATAATAAACAGTAAATTGAGCTTTTATGGTTATGACTTACGAAGTCCCAATTCAACTCAACAATAATTTAGAATAAAAAGTTCAAAAGTAAAAATTTTTGCTGTTAACATTTTAATTCCAAATTATTTTTGGGTTGATATGGGATTGAAGGAGCTATAATCATAGAACTTCTATTGTTGTTTCTTATATTCTTTTTTCCATCTTTACGTTTTTATGTGTTCTATAATATTCGAGTTTGTGGTTTCTGATGAAATGATTATTTTGGGCTAACACGAATGTTCGTGGATCCACCAGTGTTATGTTTGAACTCTTCATGGTTGAATACTTGGTCCTACAACTTCTGTTGTTTTGATGAATAAATAACAAAGATTTATTAGTTCTCGATTATCAAATGTATTAATAATTGGATATTAGAATGTGGTGACGAAAGAAAAAATTTTATTTGTAGTATCAGAAAAGGGTATAGATTGGTATAGTGGGTAAATAGAGACTACAGTTGGATAGAAGATAGAAAAACTCACTGTGGCAACATGTATTTTTGTTAGTTGTATTGGTCATTAGATATTTTGGATTTAATATTTTGGGACAAACTCAGACGATTTTGGGATAGAAAGAATATTAGGAACTATTTTTAAATAATACCTATTTTTTTCTCTCAATGGTATATACTAAAAATATTATAGTTTAACCATTCCAACAACTATTCAATATTCGTCTACATGTAACCTTGACAATATTTTTCAATAAAGCATAGAAAACAAAGGAAGGGTAAAGTAATATGCTTTCTTTTCTCTATTTCTTTTTCCTTTATTGAAGGTTTAGATTAAAAAATAGTAGTTGATGAAACATAACAAGTTTGTGCAAAAAAAAGTTGCTAGAAGAGATGAAAATAGATATGTTTGATCAATTAGTACTCAAAAAAGTTGATAGGATAGTGGGAAGAGAATTGAAACGGTTATCTCTCACGTTATCTCCCACTATCCACGTGAGAGATAACCGTTTCCATTCTCTCCCCATTATCCATCAATCTTTCCTACCAATTGGCAAATCGGTTATTTTTATTTTTCAAATTTAAATAAATCCAATTGGATCATAATTTAATTTAAAATTTTTTAAAATGTACATGTTTGATCAATTAGTACTCAAAAAGAGTACATACAAAATTTTAGTTTAAATTATGATCCAATTAGATTGATTTAAATTTTAAAAATAAAAATAATTGTTTTATAATTTTTACCGTTTTAATTCTCTCTCCATTATCCCATCAATCTCTCCTAACAATTGGCAAACGGTAATTTTTATTTTTCAAATTTAAAATAATCTAATTGGATCATAATTTAAAATAAAATTTTTTATGTACTCTTTTTGAGTACTAACTAGTGTATGTTCCCGTACTCTATACGGAATAATATATAAAATTATATAAAGATTTTTATTAAATAAAAATATATATAATAATTATTATAAATATTTTATAAAGTTATAATTAAAATCAAACTCTAAAAATTTTAATATTAAAAATAATTAATATTTGTCTTAATTAATTTGAGTTTGTTGAGTGACCATCTCACTCATTCGTTTAAGCAAGTATTAGAATGTTCGAATCTCAATTTGCGTGCGCAACAATCCATTGGGAAACGATTGACCCTTAATAAATGGAGTATCAATACGTGGTTAGACTTTGCAGGAGTACCAAAATTCGTGAGTACCCGAGCCATCCCTATCCGGTCAAGACGAATAATAATTCGACCCAAGGCAAGGCAGGTTTTGTTCAGGGCGAGTGTTCGAGCAGGGCAGAACGGGATCGGGTTTAAGGTGTACCCGCCCCAGGGTATATACATATAAACACCTTTTATGGATTAGAATTTGTCTCACATCACAGATTCAATGATTAGTTTGAGTCCATACTCCATAGCCAGAGCTCAGTCATTCTCACTCAGAGTCTTCTTCTACTCAACTTTTCTACAGAAAATCTCATAGCTCTCATTATCGTCACAGCTTCCTCGTCTTGCTACTGAGCCCGTCACTGCCTACCTTTACAGCTCTCATCGTTGCCGCTGCAGAGCCCGTCGCTACCTTCCTGCTGAGCCCCTTTTCCTCTAGGTAAATTCCTTAGGCCCGTTGCTGCCTTCCTTCTATTGAGCCCCTTAAATTTCTCTCCCCCTCTCTCTTTCTTTCACATCACATTGTGAGTATGTTAAGTTCTTCTTTTCTTCTTCCACAGACTCATCACTTGGTCGTCGCCGCAGTTTTGTGTGAATTTGTCACCGGAGCCCCTTTCTCTTGAGCGTGTCGCTGTCTTCTTTCTCTATTTATATGTCCACAAATAAGTCCCCCTCTCTCTCTCACACATTATGAATGACTGAATCTATATTTCATTGAATCTCTACTTGGTAAAGTTGTGAGTTTCTGTTGTAATTTTATTGAAGTTGTGAATTTGTGTTGCAATTTTGTTTGTATATGTGCAGCGGGTCTAATCTACATTTCAATGATTTCTGTCCATATTATGTTCTAATATTTTTCATGATTGATTCTAAGATTATTTTATATAAAAATAAATATATTTCATGATTGATTCTAAGATTATTTTATATAAAAATAAATATATTTCATGATTGATTCTTTATTGAAGTGTGAATGTTCTCATTACATAAAGTTCGTTTTGTATTTTTCATTTCAAATCGTTATTGACTTTGGGTTCTAATTACTGATGTTGGCATGTTACAATATTTTATATATGTTGATTGAGAATTGGAGCTTTTGTGATCTTGGTTGATTTATATATGTGCAGTGGATCTAATTACTGATGTTGTAATGGTTTGCTCAGTGTTTTTAAATAAGTACTTTATATTTGGTTTGTTTAGATTTTTCAATTTTTTTAATATAAGTGCCTGACGTGGCAGAAATTGGCAAGTTAAGAAATTATTAACAGAAATACGTTGCAAGTACAGTCCTTAACCAGTCGAAATTCCGCTTATCAATTTAGAAGGGTTGTCACAATATTGAAATTAAAATACTAGGAGTATGAATCCCAGGTCGTCTCCTAACGAGTTGTAGAGAGATGTGCTATTTTATCAATCAGGTATTTTCAAAAATGGTTGAGTTGATAAACAGGAAATTAATTTAGAGAATTTAATTAATTTTAAATAAAAGCCTTGACTGGGAATAGATTAGTTAGAAGCCCTATTCTTGTTGAAGTGCTCTCAAGATTAATTAATAATTGGAAGTTGCTCTGCTTAGTTATCCCTTACTGGGTAAAGGAAAGTCAAGCAAGTTGGAAAGCTATTTCTAGTCACAAGTTCTAATCCTCTCCCTTGGGAGGGGCTAGTGTCAATGATTAGAGGTTGATCCAACAATAAACCCAATTATAATTTCTCTCTTGAGTAATTTAACTCAAGGTTTCCTTTCAATCATCTCCAAATCAAGTTATAGAACTACTCACTCATCAATGGGGAAAATAAAAGAAGACATAATAAATAATAATAAAGGGGATTAATTGAAAATAAAAATAGTCTATATTAATAACTTGGAAAATAATCCAATGTCAACTCTGGGGGGATTAAGAATATGGAAGAATAAATGGAAAGTAAATAACAGAATATAATGACTAGTACCGGAGCTAGACTCTTCTCAAAAGCTAAAGCCAAATCTTCAAAATCCTAATTATGAATGTTCAAGTGAGTAAACCTAGGGAAAACATAAATTCAGATCTAAAAACTAAAAATTATGCGGAATGAATGTTGTTCTCTGTCTCTGCATGTTCCGTGACTCTAATTTGTGTTTTTGGGCCGAAAACTGGGTTGAAATCTGGCCCAGAAACTCTGTCAGCGACTTCTGAAATTTTGCAGATCGCGCACGTCACACGGCCGTGTCGTCCACGCGTTCGCGTCACTCGGCGTTTCTCGTACCACGCGTGCGCGTCGTCCATGCATTCACGTCATTCATGCAGCTTCCAATCCGCGCGGTTACGTCAGGCACACGAGCGCGTCACTGTTGTTTCTTCCATTTCGCGCGGTCGCGTTAGCCATGCGACTGCGTGACTTCTCACTGGTTATCTCCTCAATTCTTTATGTTCCTTCCATTTTTTCATGCTTCCTTTCCATCCTTTAAGCCATTCCTGCCCTGTAATTCTTGAAATCACTTAACACACATATCAAGACATCTAATGGTAATAAGAGAGGATTAAATAAAAGAAAATAAAAGCCAAAAAAGCATGTTTTCAATCATATAGTATTTTTAGGAAGGCGTTGTAGTTACATGCAAATCATATGAATAAGTGGGCAAAGACTTGATAAAACCACACAATTAAACACAATATGAATCATAAAATAGTGGTTTATGCTAAGTTGAAGGAGATAAACATGAATGAACAGGAACATGCAAGACTCATGCAATGCAATGCAACCTATATGCATATGAATGCAACTATATGAGTTGGCTGGTGCACGAAATTGCAATCACACTTTTGCAACTCCGCACAACTAACCAGCAAGTGTACTGGGTCGTCCAAGTAATACCTTGCGTGAGCAAGGGTCGATCCCACAGAGATTGTCGGCTTGAAGCAAGCTATGGTTATCTTGTAAATCTTAGTCAGGATATCAGAAATTATCAGGATTGATTATGAAAAGCAAAAGAACATGAAATGGTTACTTGTTTTGCAGTAATAGAGAATAGGTTGAGGTTTGGAGATGCTCCATCTTCTGAATCTCTGCTTTCCTACTGTCTTCTTCTTCAAACACGCAAGTCTCCTTCCATGGCAAGCTGTATATAGGGTTTCACCGTTGTCAATGGCTACCTCCCATCCTCTCAGTGAAAGCGATTGCATATGCTCTGTCACAGCATAGCGGAATTCATCTGTCGGTTCTCAATCAGGCCGGAATAGAATCCAGTGATTCTTTTGCGTCTGTCACTAACGCCCCGCCTTCAGGAGTTTGAAGCACGTCACAGTCATTCAATCATTGAATCCTACTCAGAATACCACAGACAAGGTTTAGACCTTCCGGATTCTCTTGAATGCCGCCATCAATTCTAGCTTATACCACGAAGATTCCGGTTAAAGAACCCAAGAGATAACTACTCAATCTAAGGTAGAACGGAGGTGGTTGTCAGGCACGCGTTCATAGTTGAGAATGATGATGATTGTCACGGATCATCACATTCATCCGGATTAAGAACAAGTATTATCTTAGAATGGAAGCAAGCATGATTGAATGAGAAACAGTAGTAATTGCATTAATCCATCAAGACACAGCAGAGCTCCTCACCCCCAACCATGGGGTTTAGAGACTCATGCCGTGGAAAGTATACAAAGAAAATGTGTAAAGTGTCATGAGGTCATAAGGTCATAAGGTACAGATACAATGTCAAAAGATCCTATTAATAGTAAACTAGTAGCCTAGGGTGTACAGAAATGAGTAAATGACGTAAAAATCCACTTCTGGGTCCACTTGGTGTGTGCTTGGGCTGAGCAATGAAGCATTTTCGTGTAGAGACCTTTTCTGGAGTTAAACGCCAGCTTTCATGCCAGTTTGGGCGTTTAACTCCAAGTTTTATGCCAGTTCCGGCGTTTAACGCTGGAATTTCTGAGGCTGATTTGCCACGCCGGTTTGGGCCATCAAATCTTGGGCAAAGTATGGACTATCATATATTGCTGGAAAGCCCAGGATGTCTACTTTCCAATGCCGTTAAGAGCGCGCCAATTGGGCTTCTGTAGCTCCAGAAAATCCACTTCGAGTGCAGGGAGGTCAGAATCCAACAGCATCTGCAGTCCTTTTTGGTCTCGGAATCAGATTTTTGCTCAGGACCCTCAATTTCAGCCAGAAAATACCTGAAATCACAGAAAAACACACAAACTCATAGTAAAGTCCAGAAAAGTGAATTTTAGCTAAAAACTAATAAAAATATACTAAAAGCTAACTAAATCATACTAAAAACATACTAAAAACAATGCCAAAAAAGCATACAAATTATCCGCTCATCACAACACCAAACTTAAATTGTTGCTTGTCCCAAGCAACTGAAAATCAAAATAGGATAAAAAGAAGAGAATATACTATAGACTCCAAAATATCAAGGAAACATAGCTCCAATTAGATGAGCGGGACTAGTAGCTTTTTGCCTCCGAACAGTTTTGGCATCTCACTCTATCCCTTGAAGTTCAGAATGATTGGCATCTATAAGAACTCAGAACTCAGATAGTGTTATTGATTCTCTTAGTTGAGCAACATGATTCTTGAACATAGCTAGTGTATGAGTCTTGGCTGTGGCCCAAAGCATTCTGTCTTCCAGTATTACCACCGGATACATACATGCCACAGACACATAATTGGGTGAACCTTTTCAGATTGTGACTCAGCTTTGCTAAAGTCCCCAATTAGAGGTGTCCAAGGTTCTTAAGCACACTCTTGTTGCCTTGGATCACAACTTTATTTCTTTCTTTTTCTTTTTCTTTTCTCTTTTTTTTTTCGAAAATATTTTTTTTTACTTCTTTTTTTTTTGTATCCACTGCTTTTTCTTGCTTCAAGAATCAATCCAATGATTTTTAGATCCTCAATAACAGTTCTCTTTTTCCTCATTCTTTCAAGAGCCAACAATTTTTAACATTCTCAAAACAACAAATTCAAGAGACATATGCACTGTTCAAGCATTCATTCAGAAAACAAAAAGTATTGTCACAACATCAAACTAATTCAACTAGTTTCAATGATCAATTTCAAAATCCGGTACTTCTTGTTCTTTTGTGATTAAAGCATTTTTCATTTAAGACAGGTGATGGATTCATAGGACATTCATATCTTTAAGGCATAAAATTTCAATTTTATTAATTATGAATTAAAACAAGACTCAAAAAAATAGATATAAAATGAAACTAAAAAAAACGAAAAATAAAAACAAAAACATAGGCTCCTAATGATAGAGGTTTTCATAGAGTTAGGACTCAACAACCTTGATTTTGAGAAGTGGATGCTCCCTCAGCTTGAGAAGAGAACTTTTGGCGTTTCAATTCTTGGAGTTCACGCCCCTGCTTCTCTTGTTCCTTTAGCAATTTGCAGAGCATGCAGTTCTGATTCTGCTGTTCTTCCTTCAGTTGCTCCATAGTCTCTTGCAGCTTGGAGATAGATGCTTCTAGGCTGGTCCAGTAGTCAATTCTTGGGAATTCAGGGAGGAATTCCTGCGCCCTCCTCTTGATAGAGTTGTCTTGCACTTGTCCTTCCATTGACTTCTTGGTGATTGGGTGTTCAATGGGTATGAACTCATCTACTCTCATCTTCACCCCAGCCTCTTTACAGAGCAAGGAGATCAAGCTTGGGTAAGCCAATTTGGCTTCAGTGGAATACTTATTTGCAATTGTGTAGATCTCACAAGCAATCACATGATGGACCTCCACTTCTTTTCCAAGCATAATGCAATGAATCATCACTGCTCTCTTGATGGTGACCTCAGAACGGTTGCTAGTGGGCAATATGGAACGCCCAATAAAGTCTAGCCACCCTCTTGCAATTGGCTTGAGATCTCCCCTCTTGAGTTGGTTTGGGACACCCTTTGAATTGGTTATCCACTTAGTCCCAGGGAGGCATATGTCCTCTAGAACTTGATCCAACCCTTTATCTACTCTCACCATCCTCCTATTGAAGGAGTCAGGATCATCTTGCAGTTGAGGTAGTTTGAAGATTTCTCTTATTTTGTCCAGATGGAAGTACATAACCTTCCCTCTGACCATGGTTCTGTAGGTATGGTAAGCAGTTCCAGTCATTCTCTGCTTATCTGTTAGCCACAGATTAGAGTAGAATTCCTGAACCATGTTCCTTCCAACCTTTATTTCAGGATTGGTCAGAACTTCCCATCCTCTGTTTCGAATTTGCTCTTGGATCCCCGGATATTCATCTTCTTTCAGATCAAATTTAACTTCCGGGATCACTGACCTCAGACCCATTATTTTGTGATAATGGTCTTCATGTTCTTTGGTTAAGAACTTCTCTTGATTCCAAAGATTCTTTGGATTAGTCTCTTTCTTTCCTCTTGAGTTGGTTTGTTTTCCCTTAGGAGCCATGATCTTGATGAATCTTGGCTTTGTGATCACGGAAAAGCACACCAAACTTAGAGGTTTTGCTTGTCCTCAAGCAAAAAGAGAAGAAAGAAGAGAAGAGAGAGAGAGGAAGAGGAAATTCGAATGGTGTGGTGGAAAGAGGAAGCCAAACACGAATTTATAAGGTGAGGGGGAGAGTTTTTTCGAAAAAAAAGAGAGATTTGAAGGGAGATTTGAGAAGATATGGAAAGAAATTGAGAAAAGGGTGAGTTTTTGAAGAAGATTTGGGATTAATTTGAAATAGATTTGAAGAATGGTTTTGATTTGTGAAGATTTGAAAGTGAATGATGAAAGGTTGAAGTGCATTTATGTAGAAGAGTATGGGTAAAAAGAGGAAATTTTGAAAAAATTTGAGTTGAAAACAAAAATGTGGTTCCCCCACCTTTCTGGCGTTAAACGCCCAGAATGGCACCCATTCTGGCGTTTAACGCCCAATTGCTACCCCTTTTGGGCGTTTAACGCCCAGCCAGGTGCCCTGGCTGGCGTTAAACGCCAGAAAGCCTTTATCATTGGGCGTTTTTCAAAACGCCCAGGATGCTGCACACCTGGCGTTAAACGCCCAGAATGGTGCCCATTCTGGCGTTTAACGCCCAAAATGGCACCATTCCTGGCGTTAAACGCCCAGAATGGTACCCATTCTGGCGTTTAACGCCCAAAATGCCCCTTACTGGCATTTTTTCGCCAGTAAGCTCATTTTCTCTGCTTTTTGAGCTAAATCCTTCTGTAACTCTGTGAATTCCTTCATTTTTGATATTTGCCTCTGTAAGAACTAATCATATAACCTCCTAATGACTGGGTTGCCTCCCAGCAAGCGCTTCTTTACTGTCTTTAGCTGGACTTTTACTGAGAATCACTCAAGTCTCAGTTTTGAGCATTCCTGCTCAAAATTGCCTTCAAGATAATGTTTGATTCTCTGTCCATTAACAATGAACTTTTTATCAGAATCAATATCCTGAAGCTCAACATATCCATATGGTGATACTCCTGTAATCACATATGGACCCCTCCACCGGGATTTGAGTTTTCCTGGAAACAGTCTGAGCCTAGAGTTGAAAAGCAGAACTTTTTGTCCTGGCTCAAAGACTCTGGTTGACAACTTCTTGTCATGCCATTTCTTTGCCTTTTCCTTATAGATTTTTGCATTTTCAAAGGCATTGAGTCTGAACTCCTCTAGCTCATTTAGCTGGAGCAAACTTTTTTCACCAGCTAACTGTGCATCCATGTTTAGGAATCTGGTTGCCCAGTAGGCTTTATGTTCCAGTTCCACAGGCAAATGACAGGCCTTCCCATACACCAGTTGGTATGGGGAGGTTCCTATAGGAGTCTTGAATGCTGTTCTGTATGCCCACAGAGCATCATCCAAGCTCTTTGCCCAATCCTTTCTTCGGGCTATCACAGTCCGTTCTAGGATTCTTTTTAATTCTCTGTTAGAGACTTCAGCTTGCCCATTTGTCTGTGGATGATACGGAGTTGCCACTTTGTGGCTAATTCCATATCTAACCATGGCAAGGTGTAGCTGTTTATTGCAGAAATGAGTGCCCCCGTCACTGATTAGCACTCTGGGAATGCCAAACCTGCTGAAAATGTTTTTCTGGAGGAATTTCAGTACGGTCTTTGTATCATTAGTGGGTGTAGCAATTGCTTCTACCCACTTAGATACATAGTCCACTGCCACCAGAATGTAAGTGTTTGAGTATGATGGTGGGAATGGCCCCATGAAGTCAATTCCCCATACATCAAACAATTCTATCTCTAATATCCCTTGTTGAGGCATGGCATATCCATGAGGCAGGTTACCAGCTCTTTGGCAACTGTCACAGTTACGCACAAACTCTCGGGAATCTTTATAGAGAGTAGGCCAGTAGAAGCCACATTGGAGGACCTTAGTGGCTGTTCGCTCACTTCCAAAATGTCCTCCATACTGTGATCCATGGCAGTGCCATAGGATCCTTTGTGCTTCTTCTCTGGGTACACACCTGCGGATCACTCCGTCAGCACATCTCTTAAAGAGATATGGTTCATCCCAGAGGTAGTACTTGGCATCTGAAATTAATTTCTTTCTCTGCACGTAGCTGTACTCTTTGGGAATGAACCTCACAGCTTTAAAATTTGCAATATCTGCAAACCATGGAGCTTCCTGAATGGCAAATAGTTGCTCATCTGGGAAAGTCTCAGAAATCTCAGTAGAAGGGAGGGACGCCCCAGCTACTGGTTCTATTCGGGACAGATGATCAGTTACTTGGTTCTCTGTCCCTTTTCTGTCTCTTATTTCTATATCAAACTCTTGCAGAAGCAACACCCATCTTATAAGCCTGGGTTTTGAATCCTGCTTTGTGAGTAAGTATTTAAGAGCAGCATGGTCAGTGTACACAACCACTTTGGATCCCACTAGATAGGATCTAAACTTGTCAATGGCATAGACCACTGCAAGCAACTCTTTTTCTGTGGTTGTGTAGTTCTTCTGTGCGTCATTTAGAACACGGCTGGCATAGTAAATGACGTGCAGAAGCTTGTTATGCCTCTGTCCCAACACTGCACCAATGGCATGGTCACTGGCATCACACATTAATTCAAATGGCAATGTCCAATCTGGTGCAGAGATGACTGGTGCTGTGACCAACTTAGCTTTCAGGGTCTCAAATGCCTGCAGACACTGTGTGTCAAACACAAATGGTGTGTCAGCAGCTAACAGGTTACTCAAAGGTTTTGCAATTTTCGAAAAATCCTTTATAAACCTTCTGTAGAACCCTGCATGCCCCAGAAAGCTTCTGATTGCCTTAACATTGGCAGGTGGTGGTAATTTTTCAATTACCTCTACCTTTGCCTTATCCACCTCTATTCCCTTGTTTGAAATTTTGTGCCCAAGAACAATTCCTTCAGTCACCATAAAGTGACATTTCTCCCAGTTTAAAACCAGGTTAGTCTCTTGGCATCTTTTCAAGAGACGTGCTAGGTGATTAAGACAGGAGTTAAATGAGTCTCCATATACTGAAAAGTCATCCATGAAGACTTCCAGAAATTTCTCTACCATATCTGAGAAGATAGAGAGCATGCACCTCTGAAAGGTTGCAGGTGCATTGCACAGACCAAAAGGCATCCTCCTATAGGCAAACACGCCAGAAGGGCAAGTGAATGCTGTTTTCTCTTGGTCCTGAGGATCTACTGCAATTTGGTTGTAGCCTGAATAGCCATCCAAAAAGCCGTAATAATCATGGCCAGCTAGTCTTTCCAGCATTTGGTCTATGAATGGTAAAGGAAAATGATCCTTTCTGGTGGCTGTATTGAGCCTTCTGTAGTCAATACACATGCGCCACCCTGTGACTGTCCTTGTAGGGACCAGTTCATTTTTTTCATTATGAATCACTGTCATGCCTCCCTTTTTGGGAACAACTTGGACAGGGCTCACCCAGGGGCTATCAGAAATAGGATAAATAATCCCAGCCTCTAGTAATTTAGTGACCTCTTTCTGCACCACCTCCTTCATGGCAGGATTTAGCCTCCTCTGTGGTTGGACCACTGGTTTGGCATTATCCTCTAGTAGGATCTTGTGCATGCATCTAGCTGGGCTAATGCCCTTAAGATCACTTATGGACCACCCAAGAGCTGTCTTGTGTGTCCTTAGCACTTGAATCAGTGCTTCCTCTTCCTGTGAATTTAAAGCAGAGCTTATAATCACTGGAAAAGTGTCACCTTCTCCCAGAAATGCATATTTCAGGGATGGTGGTAGTGGTTTGAGTTCAGGCTTGGGAGGCTTATCCTTCTCCTGAGGAATTTTCAAAAATTCCTTTGCCTCCTCTAGTTCTTCTTGATCAGTTTGAGCATCCTTGAAGATGGCCTCAAGCTCTGATTCTAGGCTTTCAGTCATATTGATCTCTTCTACCAGAGAGTCAATAATGTCAGCGCCCATGCAGTCATTTGGTGTGTCTGGATGCTGCATAGCTTTTACAGCATTCAACTTGAACTCATCCTCATTGACTCTCAAGGTTACTTCCCCTTTTTGTACATCAATGAGAGTTCGTCCAGTTGCTAGGAAAGGTCTTCCTAGAATGAGAGTTGCACTCTTGTGCTCCTCCATTTCCAGCACCACAAAGTCAGTTGGAAAGGCAAATGGCCCAACCTTGACAATCATGTCCTCAATTATGCCTGATGGGTATTTAATGGAGCCATCAGCAAGTTGGAGGCATATCCGGGTTGGTTTGACTTCTCCAGTCAACCCAAGCTTTCTGATAGTGGATGCAGGTATTAGATTGATGCTTGCTCCAAGATCACATAGGGCTGTCTTGGTGCAAGCACCTTCTAATGTGCATGGTATCATAAAGCTTCCTGGATCTTGAAGCTTTTCTGGTAAGCTCTTTAATATGACTACACTGCATTCTTCAGTGAGAAATACTTTTTCAGTTTCTCTCCAATCCTTCTTATGGCTTAAGATTTCTTTCATGAACTTAGCATAAGAAGGTATTTGCTCAAGTGCCTCTGCAAACGGAATCTTTATTTCAAGAGTCCTTAGATAGTCTGCAAAGCGGGCAAATTGCTTATCCTGTTCCGCTTGGCGGAGTTTTTGAGGATAAGGCATCTTGGCTTTATATTCTTCAACCTTAGATGCTGCAGGTTTATTCCTTACAGAAGTGGTTGAAGAAGCCTTGTTAGAGGGATTACTGTCAGCACTCTCAGGTGTCTGATTCTCCCCAGGCGTCTGAACGCCAGGATTGGGAGGAAATTGGGCGTTTAACGCCAACTTTTCCCCCTTTTCTGGCGTTTGAACGCCAGAACTGGGCAAGGAATGGGCGTTTAACGCCAGCTTTCCTTCCCTTTCTGGCGTCTGAACGCCAATGACATTCCTCTCTGGGCTCTTACTGTCCTCAGAGGGATTTTGAACAGTGGTTTGGTTGTCCTCTGTCAATTGTTCCTTGTTTGGCTTTTTGGTCTTCTGAGCAGTGTTATTCAAGGTCTTCCCACTCCTCAATTGAACTGCTTGACATTCCTCTGTTATCTGTTTAGATATTTGCTGTTTTGCTTGATTCAACTGCAGTTCTATGCTCTTGTTAGCAACATTAGTTTCATAGAGCATCTCTTTAAAGTTTGCTAACTGTTCTGTCATCAAGAGCAATTGTTGATTAAGCTCAATTATCTGTTCTTGAGGACTAGGGTCAGTGACTACTGTCATGACTTCCTCTCTTGGAGAGAACTCATTGCTAGAGTACAGGTATTGGTTTCTAGCAACAGTGTTTATAAGCTCTTGAGCTTCTTCAATTGTCTTCCTCATGTGTATAGATCCACCAGCTGAGTGGTCTAAAGACATCTGAGCTTTTTCTGTAAGCCCATAGTAGAAAATGTCTAACTGTACCCACTCTGAAAACATTTCAGAGGGACATTTCCTTAGCATACCTCTATACCTCTCCCAGGCATTATAAAGGGATTCATTATCCTCTTGTTTAAAGCCTTGGATGTCTAGTATTAACTGTGTCATCCTTTTTGGAGGGTAAAAATGATTCAGGAATTTGTCTGACAACTGTTTCCATGTCTTTATGCTTGCTGTAGGTTGGTTATTCAACCACCTTTTAGCTTGATCTTTTACAGCAAATGGAAACAGTAATAGTCTGTAGACATCCTGATCTACCTCTTTATCATGTACTGTGTCAGCAATTTGTAAAAACTGTGCCAGAAACTCAGTAGGCTCTTCCTGTGGAAGACCGAAATACTGGCAATTTTGCTGCACTATGATAATGAGTTGAGGATTTAGTTCAAAGCTGCTTGCTTTGATGGGAGGTGTACAGATGCTACTCCCATATGCAGCTGTAATGGGGTTAGCATATGACCCCAGAGTCCTTTTGGACTGATTGATCCCACTTAAGTCCATAATGGACAAAAGGGAAATGATAATGATTGCAAAGAGATAAATTTTGTTTGTTTGTTTTTTTTTTTGAATTTACGAAAAAAAATAGAATAAAACAAAATAAAATTAAAATAAAAATTCGAAAATTAAAAAGAAAATAAGATCAAAGCAAATTGAAAACTGAATCAATGAGTTAATCAAAAAGATTTTGAAAACATCAATTAAAAAGATATGATTGAAAAATTTTTATGAAAAAGATTTGATTTTGAAAAGAGGAAAGAGAAAAACACAAAAAGACACCAAACTTAAAATTTTAGAAAATCAAACACACAGTTTTCGAAAATTTTTAAGGGAAAAACACAAAGAGGACACCAAACTTAGAATTTTTGTAAATCAAAAAGGGACTAAAAACATGCAAAAATTGAAAATCAAAAGAAAAACAAAAGTATGCAATTGACACCAAACTTAGAATATGAAACTAGACTCAACTAAAAGACTCTAAACCAACAAAAATAAAAAAGTCCTAATCTAAGCAACAAGACAAGCCGTCAGTTATCCAAACTCAACAATCCCCGGCAACGGCGCCAAAAACTTGGTGCACGAAATTGCAATCACACTTTTGCAACTCCGCACAACTAACCAGCAAGTGTACTGGGTCGTCCAAGTAATACCTTGCGTGAGCAAGGGTCGATCCCACAGAGATTGTCGACTTGAAGCAAGCTATGGTTATCTTGTAAATCTTAGTCAGGATATCAGAAATTATCAGGATTGATTATGAAAAGCAAAAGAACATGAAATGGTTACTTGTTTTGCAGTAATAGAGAATAGGTTGAGGTTTGGAGATGCTCCATCTTCTGAATCTCTGCTTTCCTACTGTCTTCTTCTTCAAACACGCAAGTCTCCTTCCATGGCAAGCTGTATATAGGGTTTCACCGTTGTCAATGGCTACCTCCCATCCTCTCAGTGAAAGCGATTGCATATGCTCTGTCACAGCATAGCGGAATTCATCTGTCGGTTCTCAATCAGGCCGGAATAGAATCCAGTGATTCTTTTGCGTCTGTCACTAACGCCCCGCCTTCAGGAGTTTGAAGCACGTCACAGTCATTCAATCATTGAATCCTACTCAGAATACCACAGACAAGGTTTAGACCTTCCGGATTCTCTTGAATGTCGCCATCAATTCTAGCTTATACCACGAAGATTCCGGTTAAAGAACCCAAGAGATAACTACTCAATCTAAGGTAGAACGGAGGTGGTTGTCAGGCACGCGTTCATAGTTGAGAATGATGATGATTGTCACGGATCATCACATTCATCCGGATTAAGAACAAGTATTATCTTAGAATGGAAGCAAGCATGATTGAATGAGAAACAGTAGTAATTGCATTAATCCATCAAGACACAGCAGAGCTCCTCACCCCCAACCATGGGGTTTAGAGACTCATGCCGTGGAAAGTATACAAAGAAAATGTGTAAAGTGTCATGAGGTCATAAGGTCATAAGGTACAGATACAATGTCAAAAGATCCTATTAATAGTAAACTAGTAGCCTAGGGTGTACAGAAATGAGTAAATGACGTAAAAATCCACTTCTGGGTCCACTTGGTGTGTGCTTGGGCTGAGCAATGAAGCATTTTCATGTAAAGACCTTTTCTGGAGTTAAACGCCAGCGTTCATGCCAGTTTGGGCGTTTAACTCCAAGTTTTATGCCAGTTCCGGCGTTTAACGCTGGAATTTCTGAGGCTGATTTGCCACGCCGGTTTGGGCCATCAAATCTTGGGCAAAGTATGAACTATCATATATTGCTGGAAAGCCCAGGATGTCTACTTTCCAACGCCGTTGAGAGCACGCCAATTGAACTTCTGTAGCTCCAGAAAATCCACTTCGAGTGCAGGGAGGTCAGAATCCAACAGCATCTGCAGTCCTTTTTGGTCTCGGAATCAGATTTTTGCTCAGGACCCTCAATTTCAGCCAGAAAATACCTGAAATCACAGAAAAACACACAAACTCATAGTAAAGTCCAGAAAAGTGAATTTTAGCTAAAAACTAATAAAAATATACTAAAAGCTAACTAAATCATACTAAAAACATACTAAAAACAATGCCAAAAAGCATACAAATTATCCGCTCATCATTGGCCTACATGATTAAAAATAGATAAGCTCTCTAAGACAAAATATGGGGCAGATTTCACTAATTCAGAGTATATTGTAAAAGCAGATAAATTTGTAAGAAGATAGCTTGTGAAAGCAGGGAATACAGGACTGAGCATTGAACCCTTACTGTTGGTGCATGTGCACTTTAATCATCTCTAGCATATGGGGTAATCACTTTATCCTTCTCTAATCATGCTTTCAAAAAAATTTTGTTTTTTTACCTAATCAATCAACAATTTTAAAATGCCAATGCAAACATCATGAGGTCTTTTCATGTTTGTAATGGGACTAAGGTAAAGGTGAGGATACATATATGGCTAAGTGAGCTTATATATTGAATCTTTAATTAACCCAAGCTCCTACCTAACATACATATACTCTATATAATTTCAACATTCATCTTAGCTACCCAGAATTTTCTTTTCACATTCCATATTCATGTATCAACCTTTATTTTAATTTTATCATGTGTGCATTGATTATTAAATTCTGACTTATCATCGGGGTGATTTTGTGCCCTTATTCACTAAAATAAAGAAAATATATTATTATATTTTTTTATTTTTTATTTTTATTTTTTATTTTTTTATTTTTTTATAACTTACCAATGCACATAGATTTGTAATTTTCTTTTATGGTTCCACATGAATAGGTACCCAAATTCCCTTCATTCTATTATAATATATTTTCTATTACCCTTTATTCCCACAATTTTTCCATAATCAATTAACACACAAATTCTATCTTAAGCTAACCAAAGATTCAATTGGGATTTTCAATTGTTTTCTGCTTAAGGTTAGTAATGTGGTACAATATGGAACGAATGGGATTAAAAACAGCTCAAAGTGGTTAACAAAGGTAGTTAAAAAGGGTTGGCTTATTTGGGATATGTGGGTTAAACAAACAATGGCCTCAATCATATGCATGCACATAACACATTAATTTTGGACATATAGGATAAAACAAAATTCAGATTACAATCACAGAGAAGTAAACACACAAGAAAAAAAATGTTTATGGTTAAATAGTGTAACCATGTATTTAGGCTCAAGGTCTCACGGGTTGTGTGTTCTTTTTAGCTCAAAAATTCTATTCCAATTTCAACTTCAAACAAATTAACATAAATATTTTGATTTAAATTAGTGAAATTTTGAAAAATATATGGTCTTAAAAGGAACTTATTATCTTTTCAATCAGGTAGAACATGCATGCGATTACCTACTAATATGCAATCTATCCTATTCTAAAGAGGAAGAAATTGGTGTTAGAGGGAAAAAAATTACCTCCGGAAGTCAGGTACTGATCGACCTCCCCACACTTAAGGCTTTGCACCGTCCTCGGTGCCATCTGTCAGGAACAATGGTGGGCTGGTGGCAGTATCTCCACAGTCAGGACCGTCATGGCTCCCTGTGCTGGTAAAGGAAGTGGAGTCCGGAGAGCCTAAGTCTTTGTCAGGTCTGTGATTGCCTGTGAGTAGCTCCTTGAGGTATTTGAAACGGCGGTGGTTGCAGCGCTCTCAGAGCTTTTCTTTCTTGTCTTGTTGGTCCAACTGCTTCAGTATTTGATGCAGCAGCTGACTAGTAGATGGTGGAGGAACTGCAGCATCCTCTGTGGACTGGCTGGTAGTGGCAAGTGGTGGCTTGAGATATCTCTCGTTAGGGATATACTGATCAACCCGTGCTAGTATGGCTTTGGTGTCTCCAGCTCTATATGAGACTCCGGCTGCTGAGACAAGATCAGAGACCAAGGCGGGGAAAGGTAGGTTGCTCGTGATTTGCACGTGTCCCATAGCATTCCGGATATGTCTCGGTAAATTTAGAGGCTAGTCAGTGAGGATGCACCATAGTAGAACGGCCATGTCTGCGGTGAAAGAAGACTCATGAGTGCTCAGGAAGACGTAATGGGACATAATCTGTGCCCATACGTGAGCCTCTAAGGTAAGTGCGGAAGCCAAAATTCCCTTAGGATGGGAACGATGGTATCCGAATATCCATTTGCTGCCAGATTGAGCGATAACTCTGAGAACAGCTTCCCAGTCAAAGTTGTATGCCTGCGCTTGAGTGCGACTTCTTGAAAAGCATCCAATTCTTTTGGAGCAGGGGAAGATCTAAAGCTTGCTGAATGGCCTCTTCTGTAATGGGGACTTGCTTCTGACGTATATAAACAGACTGCAGGGTTGGCAGGTGGAAGTTGGAGTAGAATTCAACTACCCAAGAAAGATTGACCTGTCGTGGCTCTCTCTGTAGGAATTCCCAATGTCTTTGTGCAATTTGCGGCTCAACAAAGTTGGCAATACGAGACGGAAGGATAAGAAGGTGTTCATTGTTGTAATTCTGAGCTGCCAGAAGAGGAAACATCTGCTCACAGTAGCGATTTGGAAATCGTGCAGTGTCCTTTGCTGGGAAGGCTCTTTCCTTTTCATTAACCTTTATAATCCTTTTAATTCTTTTTGTTGAGGGCTTGACTGCAGTTGAAGAAGGTTCTGCCACTAATGTTCTTTTTGTTCCTTTCCTTGCTGTGGATTTGGAGGTAGCTTTCTCTTTGCCATTCTTGGTGGCCATCCTGAAAGGGAACGAGGAAAGTCATTAGCATACAAGGGTTATAGTAAGGAAAAGAATAGGAAGGGTGGTAATCAATGCACATGTATGGATAATAATGTGAACTCATGGTCATGACTACATGTGGCAAATCAACAATGGAAATATAGCAAGTGCATAGGAGGAAAATTGAATGCAAGGTGTTTATTAGCATACCGGCAATGGGCACGAGTAGCATAGATCAAGCATTCAATGTCCAAAGTAGATTACCAAGTAGCTCAAATTAATAAGATGTTTGTAAAAATAATTATATATAAGTAATAAAATAGAAAAGGGGTTTTGTGAAAAGTAGGCATATAGAGTAGTAAATTTAAAAGAAATCTAAAAATAGTGCAAAATGCCATATGGGCATTTTCACAAATACATAGCATGCATTTTAATTAAGGTATGGAAAATACTAATTAGAACATGCAAGTAACCCCATAAAAATAAGATATAATTATTTAAACAAATCCCAAACAATCCATAAGCAACATATAAAAATAATGACCCAAATAAAATTCCAACACCAATAGGAGGAATAGGAAAAGAAAAAGAAAACATAGTTAGGGAAAGTAGAAGAGAAAGAAAAAGAAAATATGATAAGAAAAAGAAGAATGAAAAAGTAAAGAGGGAAGAAGAGAGAAGAAAAACCTTGATAATGGTGGTGGAAGAGAGGGGGTGGAAGAGAGAAAGAAGGGAGGGAGAAGGAAGGAGGGAGAAGGAAATAAGATTGGGGGAAAGAAAAGATAAAGCAGGCTGGCAGATTTGAATGAGTTGGGCGGCGCAAACGGCGCGGTCGCGTGGAAAGCCCTTAAGTGAGGTGACGCGGACGCATCGGTCACGCGGACGTGTGACGTGATTTGTGCTAGTGGCACGAGGGCAGCTTTGCGCTTGCACAACTCTCTGTTTAATTTATGTTTTGCCAAAATTTAGGATGGTGCGGTCGCGTGGGTGACGCAATCGCGTGGATGGCCATCTTGAGAAAACGGCATGAACGCGTGGGGCATGCGTTCGCCTGGAAGGGCCTCTGCGATTAGCACAAGTGCAGCCCAGCTCTAGCACAACTTTCAGCCATACACTCTTTTTATGTCGAATCATAGGGCCACGCGTTCGCGTGGTCGACGCGGACGCGTGGGGAGGCCAATTTACAAATGACGCAGTTGCGTCATCCACGCGGTCACGTGGGTCAAATTGTGCCAAAGGCACACCTCCAGCCACATTCCGGCGCAACTCTCTGTCCAATCTTCTTTATTTCCAATGCTTAAGCAACGCGGACGCGTCGGTGACGCTGGCACGTCGCGTGCGATTTCTCTCACAATATTTTTTATGCAAATGCAGTATGCAGATGAGGTGCAAGATATAGCAGTAGTACGGAGAATAGTTATAGGTGAGGGAAGATAAGGAGAAGAAGAGGAACGATCATACCGTGGTGGGTTGTCTCCCACCTAGCACTTTGCTTTAACGTCCTTAAGTTGGACGCTTCAGTAGCTCAGTTTTCTGTTGCGAGTGGATCCTCCAAGAAGAAGATATCTAACTCCTTGTTTTTCGTCACCTTCTCACCATGGTAGAGCTTCAAACGATGTCCATTAACCTTGATGAGGTTAGAGCTTGAAGGGTGACTTAGGTGAAAAACTCCGTACGGCTCAGCCTTTTCGACTCTATATGGATCTTCCCACCTTGATCGCAGCTTGCCTGGCATGAGCCTCAGTCTGGAGTTATAAAGGAGGACTAAATCCCTAGGTTGGAACTCCTTCCTCTTAATGTGTTGATCATGTACAACTTTCATTTTTTCCTTCTACAGCCTTGAATTCTCATAAGCTTCGAGGCAAAAGCTCTCCAATTCTTGCAATTGCAACTTCCTTTCAGCTCCGGCTTTCTCAAATCCCATGTTGCACTCCTTTACTGCCCAAAAAGCTTTGTGCTCCACCTCAACTGGAAGATGACAGGCTTTTCCATAGACTAAGCGAAAGGGACTCATCCCAATGGGTGTCTTGTATGCTATTCTGTATGCCCAGAGTGCATCTTGTAGCCTGGTGCTCCAGTCTCTTCTATGATGTTTGACTATCTTCTGCAATATGCACTTTATCTCTCTGTTAGACACCTCGGCCTGCCCATTAGTCTGAGGATGGTAGGCTATTGCTACTTTATGAATGATCCCGTGCTTCTTCAGTAATCTTGTTAGTCTCCTGTTACAAAAATGGGTGCCTTGATTGCTCACGATTGCTCGTGGTGATCCAAAGCGACAAATAATGTGGTTTCTAACAAAGGAAACAACAGTGTTAGCATCATCAGTACGGGTAGAAATTGCTTTCACCCATTTAGAAACATAATCTACAGCTAACAGTATATAAAGGTGGCCATTAGAATTTGGGAATGGACCTATGAAGTCAATGCCCCAAACATCAAAAATATCACAGAAAAGCATAATTTGTTGAGGCATTTCATCCCTCTGGGATATATTACCAAACCTTTGGCATGGGGGACAAGATTTACAAAATTCAGCAGCGTCTTTAAAAAGAGTGGACCACCAGAATCCACAGTCTAAGATTTTTCTAGCTGTTCTTTGAGGGCCAAAATGTCATCCACTCTCAGATGAGTGACAGGACTCTAAAATGGACTGGAATTCTTATTGAGGCACACACCTTCTAATTACCTGGTCAGTGCCACATCTCCATAAATATGGGTCATCCCATATATAATATTTAGACTCGCTTTTCAGCTTGTCTCTTTGGTGCTTAGAAAAGTTTGGAGGAAAAGTGTAGCTAACTAGATAATTAGCGACAGGTGCATACCAAGGGACTACTTCAGATACTGCTTGTAGGTTATCAAACGGAAAATTATCAGCTATAGGAGTGGAGTCATCTTTAATGTGCTCAAGGCGACTCAAGTGGTCTGCCACTAGATTCTGGTTACCACTCCTATCCTTTATTTCTAAATCAAATTCTTGTAGTAGCAGTATCCAATGTATAAGCCTTGGTTTGGATTCCTTTTTAGCTAATAAATACTTTAGAGCTGCGTGGTCTGAATACACTACTACCTTAGCACCAAGTAAATAGGCTCAGAATTTATCCAGAGCAAAAATAATAGCAAAAAGCTCTTTTTCAGTAGAAGTGTAGTTAGACTGAGCAGTGTCTAAAGTCTTAGACGCATAAGCAATGACAAAAGGATCTTTACCTTCACGTTGAGCCAGCGCTGCTCCTACTGCATGGTTGGAAGCATCGCACATGATTTCGAATGGCTGGCTCCAGTCAGGTCCTCTCACAAATGGAGCATGAGTCAGGGCGGTCTTCAGCTTATCAAACGCTTGTTTGCAATCCTCGCTGAACTTGAACTCGATATCTTTCTACAGTAACCTGGATAGGGAAAGTGCTACCTTACTAAAGTCCTTAATGAATCTTCGGTAAAAACCTACATGGACAAGGAACGAACGGACTTCCCTCACAGAGGAGGGGTAAGGCAAACTAGAAATAACATCCACCTTTGCTGGATCTACAGAAATGCCAGTATTAGACACAACATGTCCTAGTACAATTCCTTGTCTTACCATAAAATGACATTTTTCAAAATTTAATACAAGATTTGTATTGACACATCTATCTAGTACTCTAGATAAACTATCCAAGCAAAGGCTAAAGGAATCACCATAAACGCTAAAATCATCCATAAAAATCTCCATACAGTCCTCAAGATGGTCAGAGAAAAGACTCATCATGCACCTTTGGAAAGTAGCTGGTGCATTGCACAAGCCAAAGGGCATTCTCTTATAGGCATAAGTCTCAAAAGGACATGTAAAAGTAGTCTTTTCCTGATCTTTAGAGGCTATATGAATATGGAAGTAGCCTGTGTAACCATCTAAAAAGCAATAATGTGATTTACCTGACAGGCGATCCAGCATTTGATCAATGAATGGAAGAGGGTAGTGATCCTTACGAGTGGCTTGGTTGAGACGCCTATAATCAATGCAGTCCCTCCAGGCATTCTGTACTCTGGTTGCTATGAGCTCTCCATGCTCATTCTTCACTGTAGTGACTCTAGACTTCTTGGGCACCACTTGTACTGGGCTCACCCATTCACTATGTGAGATGGGGTAGATAATATCTGCCTCTAATAGTCTGGTCACTTCCTTCTTGACAACCTCTAAGATAGTGGGGTTCAGTCTTCTTTGGGGTTGACAAACGGGTCTTGCTCCTTCTTCTAAAATTATTTTGTGCTCACAAACTTTAGGGTTGATGCCTACTATGTCTGCCAAACTCTACCTAATTGCTTTCTTGTGCCTCATCAGCACACTAAGTAACTGCTCTTCCTGTTGAGAAGTGAGGTCCCGTGCAATGATAACTGGAAACTTCTGCTTATCCTCGAGGTAAGCATATTTGAGGTGTGGAGGGAGGGGTTTCAATTCTAACTTCTGTTCATGGTCAGGTTCTGGATTGTCTAGAGCTGGTGGCAATGGTAGATTACTTTCATTGTCCTCAGAATTCCCCACACTCGGACCTTGTCCTATGTACTTCTTTTCAAACTCCTCCTGGTGAACTTCAGCTATGGTCTCATCTATGATGTCACACTAGAAGATAGAATGATCTTCTGGAGGATGCTTCATAACTCCATTCAGATTGAAGCTTACTACTCGGCCGTCTATTTCAAAAGAGTATGTTCCTGCAAAAGCATCTAATTTGAACTTCGAGGTCTTCAAGAAAGGTCTTCCGAGTAGGCTTGATGATGGTTTCTCTGAGTCATTTTGGGGCATCTCCAGGATGTAAAAATCAATAGGAAACGTGAGACCTTTAATACCCACTAATACATCTTCAGCAACTCCATCCACTGTAATAATACTTTTATCTGCTAACACAAAACGAGTTGCCGACCTTTTTAAGGGAGGGAGCCTCAAAACATCATATACAGATAAAGGCATTATACTAACACATGCTCCTAAATCACACATGCAGTCAGAAAATATCACACCTACAATGGTACAGTTAACCATGCATGGACCTGGGTCACTACATTTTTCAGGTAAATTTCCCATTAAAGCAGATATAGAACTACCTAAAGGAATAGTTTCTAATTCATTAATTTTGTCTTTATGTATGCATAGATCCTTTAGAAACTTTGCGTATTTAGGTACCTGTTGAATAACATCAAAAAGGGGAACAGTTACCTCAATCTTTTTGAATATTTCTACCATTTTGGGATCAGGTTCCAACTGCTTTCTGGACTTCCTTGCAAGTTGTGAAAATAGAATAGGAATGGTGTTTTCTACAGTGTCTGCGTCCCTTAGTGCTTCTTCCTGTGATCTAGCGTCTTCTTCCTGAGCCATGTCCTGTATATCCTTTTCTTCCTCAACATCTTCTATTTCCACTACCTCTTCAGCTGAGGCGTGCTCAGGTAGGTTTGGCTCTTCCTGATTCCTCTCTTGCAATGTGGTTCCAGACCTTAGGGTGATGGCATTAGTGCCACCCTTTGGATTGGGTAATGGTTGAGAGGGGAGTCCACCAGAGCTTGAGGACTAGTTGTTGGAGCTGTTTAGTGATTCAATCTATGAGACAAGGGCTTGCAAAGTAGAATTCAGACCATTCAGAGTAGAAGTGAGGTTGTTTTCCATGGCCTGTTGTCTCTGATCATTAGATTGTAGTAACTCATCATTAGGAGATAAAGAGGGATAAGTGATCTGAGGGGTCTGCTGAGATGCTTGAGCCTGTCTTAAGTGAAGTGCTCTGTAGGCCTAATTCTGATTCTACTGCCTGAAATTGTTATTGTTATTCCACCTCTGATTTCCATTGTTATCTCTGCCTCCTCTGTTATGATTGTGCCTCCAACCCTGGTTAGAATTATCTCTCCAGCCTTGGTTAGAGTTATCCTGCCATCCATGGTTATAGCTGCCACCTTGATTGTACCCTTGATTGGGGCGGTCATAGAAGTTATGAGTGGCTGCTACAGTGTGGTCTTCCGGTTGGAGTTGCGGACACTTATCAGTGTAGTGACTGTAATCTGCACAGATTCCACATACTCTTTGTGGAACCAACTGCTGGCTGTGATGTGGTGGAGAAGGCTGAACTTGCTGAGGCTGTTGTTGACTTAGCTGCATCTGCTTCAGCAAGTTAGTCATTTCACATAAGCTCTTAGCTATAGCAGCAGTCTCTTTGCTAGTGGATACCTCTGTAACAGCTCTTTACTGACTTTTTTTCTGCCTATGGTTCCTAGTAGATTCGGCTAAGTCGCTGATCAATTGCCATGCTTCTTACGTAGTCTTGTACTTTTTCATAGACCCATTGCTAGCACCTTCCAATGTGGTCCTATCTTGAGATTTCATGCCCTTTGTAAAGTAGCCGAGTAACACTATCTTGTCAATCATATGGTGTGGAGATGCTTCTAGAAGATTATTAAAGCGTTCCAAGTATTCATAGAGAGTTTCAGATTCATCCTGAACGATCATGGACATGTATTTCCTCAGTTTATCGGCAACCTCAGTTGGAAAGAATTTCTCCAAAAATTCTCTTCTAAGCGTATCCTAGTTGGAAACAGTCGTTCCTGGTTGAGTGTAGTACCACTCTCTTGCCTTTTCCTCAAGAGAGAATGGGAAGGCTTTTAACAGAATGGAGATTTCATAAGTGCCATCACGCTTAATAGTAGAACAGGCAGTCTGAAAATTCCTAAGGTGCTTGATAGGCTCTTGAGCAGATAAGCCATGAAACTTGGGCATCAAGTTGAGTAGCGAAGACTTTATTTTGAAATCCACAGCCACTGCTGGGTGGTGTGCCTGGAATGGTTGTAGTGTAAAATCAGGGGCTCCTTCCTCCTGGATAGTGACTCTCCTAGGTGCTGCCATGTCACCTGCACGTAAATCAACTAGATCAGTAGAGAGGGAGCTTGTTTCTTCCTTAGATGACATTTCAGGTTTGTCTTCAGAGAGGACTCGCCGATGCCGAGCTTGCCTTATACGTGAAATAGTTCTTTCAATCTCAGGGTCAAATACTAGCAAGCTTGGATCAGGAAGTGAATGCGTCATTTAACGAAAGAAACGTGCAGCTCATAGTAACAAAATAAAAAGAAAAAAATTGCAATTAAATAAATGCCAATCAATAAATTAGCATACTGTTGCAACTCCCCGGCAACAGCGCCAAAAATTGACGTGGCAGAAATTGACGAGTTAAGAAATTATTAACAGAAATATGCAAGTACAGTCCTTAACCAGCCGAAATTCCGCTTATCAATTTAGAAGGGTTGTCACAATATTGAAATTAAAATATTGGGAGTATGAATCCCAGGTCGTCTCCCAACGAGTTGTAGAGAGATGTGTTATTTTATCAATCAGGTGTTTTCAAAAATGGTTGAGTTGATAAACAGGAAATTAATTTAGAGAATTTAATTAATTTTAAATAAAAGCCTTGAGTGGGAGTAGATTAGTTGGAAGCCCTATTCTTGTTGAAGTACTCTCATGATTAATTAATAATTGGAAGTTGCTCTGCTTAGTTATCCCTTACTGGGTAAAGGAAAGTCAAGCAAGTTGGAAAGCTGTTTCTAGTCATAAGTTCTAATCCTCTCCCTTGGGAGGGGCTAGTGTCAATGATTAGAGGTTGATCCAACAATAAATCCAATTATAATTTCTCTCTTGAGTAATTTAACTCAAGGTTTCCTTTCAATCATCTCCCAATCAAGTTATGGAACTAGTCACTCATCATAATTATAAACTTCACAGAATCAATGGGAAAAATAAAAGAAGACATAATAAATAATAATGAATGGGATTAATTTAAAATAAAAATAGTCTATATTAATAACTTGTGAAAATAATCCAATGTCAACTCTGGGGGGATTAAGAATATGGAAGAATAAATGGAAAGTAAATAACAGAATATAATGACTAGTATCGGAGGTAGACTCTTCTTAAAAGTTAAAGCCAAATCTTCAAAATCCTAATTATGAATGTTCAAGTGAGTAAACCTAGGGGAGGCGTAAATTCAGATCTAAAAACTAAAAATTATGCGGAATGAATGTTGTTCTCTGTCTCTGCATGTTCCTTGTCTCTAATCTGTGTTTCTGGGCCGAAAACTGGGTTGAGTAGCTGAGAAGTTTAAGGTGAGAAGTTTAAGGATGGCAGGCAGGGTCGGGTAAGGCAAAAACTTGCCTCACTGCCAAACCTATACGTAGTGGATTAGTTCTCGATCTGTCCAGTTAAAAAAATATCATAGAAAAAATAGTTTTTTTAAGTAGAATAATTTCTCATTAATAACAATATTTATGGAGATTTATTTTTGTTGGAATTTACCTGTGACAATTTTATTTGTTAACATCATATTCATTCTTGAAGTCAAAAAAATATCTTGAAGTCAAAAGAATATCATCAATATTGTTACCTATTAAAATTTCACATTTTATGACATAATTTTCAAGTTTTGAAACTTAGACTTATACCATTACAAAAGATATTAAGTTAGTTAATATTCCTTAATAATATTACTAGAACATCATCGTTGAGTATTAGTTTGTGGGAAGAGAAACCAATAATAATTTTTGTTATTCAATATATAATTTATTCTATTGTAAAATAAATTTTTATTTGCTAAATTGCTAAATACATTTTTTTTAATTTTTTACACCATTTTATTTGGCAATATTCTCATGCAGTGCACGAAATAATTAATAAAAATATATAAAGTTTTTATTAAAAAATTAAACAAAAAATATATATAATAATTATTACTATAAATATTTTATAAAGTTATAATTAAAATCAAAGGTTAACAATTTTAATATTAAAATTATTAAAAAATAATTATTATTTATTTTAATTAATTTGAGTTGGTTGAGTAGTTATCTCACTCGTCTACTTACGAAAGTATTTTTGAATCTCGCTTATGTATATAACAACTCATTGGCTAGCAATAGACCCTTAATAAATGGAGCTTCAATCCATGGTGGATTAGTTCTCGACTTGCCGAGTTGAAAAATACAGTGAAAAAAAATAGTATTTGTCTTGAAAATAGAATAATTATCATTGATAACAATACTTGTGGAGATTTGTCTTTGTTGAAATTAAATGTGACAACTTTATTTATTGGTATCATATTCATTCATGAAGTCAAAACAATATGATCAACATTGCTATCGGTTAATATTTCACATTTTATGACATGATTTTCAAGTTTTCAAACTTATATATAGATTTATTTCTTTACAAAAGCTATTAGATTGATTAATATTCCTTAATTAGTAATATTACTAAAACACTATCATTGAGTATTAATTTGTATGAAAAAAATCATAATAACTTTGGTATTCAATATATATATATATATATATATATATATATATATATATATATAATTTATTCTATTAAAAAATTATTATTTCTATATTGATAAATATATTTTTCTTTCATTTTTATACCAGTTTATTTGGCAATAATTACCGTTAAAAAAATGAATGACAACACTATCTTATAATATGATGTATAAAATACTTTTTTATTTTAAAATTAATTTTGGTCAATAAAATTAAATTAAAAATAATGTTTTACATAAATTTAAATTTGACTTTAAAATTGATTAAAAACTCACCTTTTTTAAATTTTAATAACAAAAACAAAATTAGTTAAGTGCAAAATATTTGATATTTAATAATTTCAATTATTTAAATTTTAATTAATAATAATTGAGTTAAAAATTAATTATAACTTAATAATCGATAATATATATATATATATATATATATAAAATATTAGTACGCAAATAATAATATCTAATGTATAATTTATTTATGTTTTTGACAGAATTAATATATAATTTTATTATTTATTTTGATAGGATTAATGTATAATTTATTGAAAATTGCTTTATTATCCAAATTTTTTTATAAATATTATAGTATGCGAAAATAATGGTCTTATTCTTTTATTATTATTTAAAAAATTATTCATAATTTTTTTATTACATAATTAACTTAATTAATAATCTTTATTATTATTTTTCCACAAAAAAATCATATTTCTACTATTTATATATTTTTTAATATTAATAAATAAGTAAATATTTATATTATATTTATTATCCTAGATAATGGCTAGAATTGCTTATTTCGTATATTAATAATATAAAATGATAAAAAATTATGTAATAATCATATGTTATAAAATTATTTAATTCACACATAAATTAACTTTACTAAAAAAAGTTTATATATAATCATCTTTAATATATGTAGTATCATGTATATATTATGATGACATTTTAATTATTATGTGAGTGATTATTATTATTATTATTTGTTTGTTTGTTTTATTAGGTTAGTAAATAATATTTAGACTAAAAGAGAAAAATATAATTAAATTTTTTTAATTTGATTAAAAAATCTCTTGTAAGTATATCTAACTTTATATATATAATAATATATATATATATATATATTAAATGTAATAATATTTAATAGTATAGTATGTTTTGCAACAATGACTCAATACAGATGAAGTCCACGTGTCCCATCTTAAATCGGCTCAAATTAAATTTTCGTTGTTAGTTAAAGATGGTAATGGATGTTCGTGTGGACGCGGCAGACTTTCATTCCCGTTCTTCGCTCCTATTTTTTAAAAAAAAAAAAATCCTCCATCCCCTCTCCATTTTCGTCGTAAATTCCTCTTTAATTATCCCCCCTTAAAGAATGCAGATACCCATAGTCATCTATAGATATTTTTTAAATTTTCTTTTAAATAAAAAACTAATAATATAATAATCATAAAATAATTAATTTAATATAATTCAACACAATTCATAATAACATTTCAAAGAAAATAAAAATATCTTCCAACAAATTACATAACATAATTTTTTAGAATGAAATGGAGCGATATAGTGACAAATTTAAGACGTAGAGAATGTGAGTTAGAGAGAGATGCAAAACCAAGACAAAGGATATGCCTAAAAAATGTTTGAATTGGAGGCAAGAATTAAGGTCACTAAATTCAAAAATATATATTAGAAAAAATCGGTAACTTTGTATTTGCGTTGTTTTAACAGGTATTAAGAAGGGGGTAACTATGTCCCGTCCCTATCCATTTCATGTGGATAGGTTCCCACAATTCCACCCATAAAAATTTGACATATTTCTATTAAGTCCCAAATTGCGATTAATCCCTACGAATATATATTTGGCTATTTTTTTTATCATTTCAATTACTAGCATTCGTCGGTTCATGACGTGAAATTATACCAGCCGCTTAGTCAATTCTTAGATAACCAAAGTCCAGGTTATATCATTTTCATAAAATTATATGTATCTTATTATAATAATATTAATAAAAAAATAAATATTTAATACTAAATGAGTCACATTTTTTTATATATAACAATTACTAATATCACATTTTATAACTTGTGAAATCATATTATAAACTATTGATAAGTTTGGATTATAAATATAAATTGAAAAAAATTAGCTATAAATTTAAATGGCCTTATTTTTAAACTGTATAATTTAATAATTTTTCTTCAATTACTATATATACTAATAATATTAATTCTTCTAACTTTTTTAATCTATGTTTCCCAATATATTGTTCTTTTAGAAATATTCAATTACATAAATACTATCTACTTCGTTATACAACAGTTTAGAATCTTAATTATTTGGCTTTTATGGCAAGGACCTCTACTTTTTTAAGAATGTGATGAAATTTCTTTATCTATATCACCGTATTATAGCAAAATACAGTAACATCTAAATGGAGATCGAAATCAATAACCAAATAAAAAAAAGCTAAATACATGAATGTCTAACTACTATGATACATAGATAAATGTGAAAGTACAATTACACAAAAAAATTTCTAAGTCATAATTCAAAATTCACTTATCCGTTCTGTCAATCAAACAATATATTCGAGTGTTACAATCTCTGTAGGCTGCCACATAGACTTTTGAACACCGAAAAAGCCCTCATTTTCTTTAATGTGAGTGATGCAAACCTCTCAGTTTATAAATTTTACCATGCTCTCAAGCTCATTAATTACCTCAACAATGTCTCGAACAATAAGCGTACTTTTGGATCTCAGAATTTGATCAATCTCAGCCACAACAACTTGAAAATTACACCAAACAGACCAATAAATATATTAGCAAAATGACACAAATAATTATTGTCTATTGATATGATCTGACAAACTATTGATTTTGATGAATGAGAAATAAAATAATTATACACATATTTTCTTGAGTCTTGAAAACATATAATCTACATGGAGAAAATCGTAAGACCTAGAATAAGTGCTAAACGATTTATACCAATTGTAATACATGCCAAAAAGAATGCGTTCATAAATAATAGGACGTATATCTGGAGTATCTACTGAAACTAACTACATTCATGATCTAAATATTCAATTATTTTATAGCTGCAGTAAATCTGGAGACTAAAAAATAATTATAAAACAAAGATAATGACAACAATAAATTTATATAATTCGGATTAACATTTCAAAAGTGATTTTTTTTTACCCTCTGTAAATTGATCTTATATCCATAACATTTTAAATATTTGGCCATTAAATTTTTATCCCAACACATTTTCAGTGTTCATAGTCCATGGTAAAATTCTCAGGAACAGATTTTTCATAAACTCCAACTTGAGAATTTGTCAACCATGATTCATGAATACTTCATGGTTAACATATTATTTATAGTTTCAAATGGGAGTTGGAGGGTCTGATAGCTTATATCCACGATAAGTTGATAATTGCCCTCTTGCCACGACGTCTTATAGAAAGAAAAAAATTGTTATAAAAACTATCAAATAAAAGAGTCATTGATAAAAAAAATGAGATCCTCTTCTATTATATATGACCTTTTATAATGATAAAATAAAAATAGAAGGAATAAAATTTAATATTTTTATATTAGAAATAGAATTTAATATTTTTTCTAATAAAATTAAATAATGGATTAGTTATAATTAATATATTTAAATTTAAATAAATAAAATTAATCAAATAAAAATATTTTTAAGAATTAATCAAATTAATTAGTTAATACAAATAATTAGTATAATTGATTTGATTTAATTTATTGAATTCAAAAAGATAAATCAAGAAATAGTTTATTAAATTTAATGAATTAAAAAGACAAATAGAAAAACACTCTCGTAGGAGACAATGATTTTTTTAACTAATTAATCTGTGTATGTGTATTATATTGAATTAGAATAAATAACAAATTATCTATTTTAATATGCACCTTATAAATTAACAAATTAAAATAATCGATATAATGAATTATAATTAATTAATTGATATAAATTATAATGAACTGTGTGATATTTAAATATCTAATCAAATTAATTAACTGATATAATTAATTTACTGTAATGAATTGTATTTAATGAATTAAAAGAAATAAATTGAAAACACTTTAACAATTAATTGTTTGATATAAATTATAATAAGTGGTGTGATATTTAAATATATAATCAAATCAATTAGTTGCTCTAATTAATTCACCGTAGTAACTTGTATTTAATGAGTTAAAAGAAATAAATTGAAAAATACTCTTAGAAACATACCACGTCAACTCCATCATTAAGTGTAAAAACTCGATTATTATATAATAGAATAGATATATAATTAAATTTAATGAATTCAATTAGAATAAGCAATAAACTATTTATTTTATTTTGAACTTTACAAATAAATAAATTAATTAACTAATATAACGAATTACAATTAATATAGTACAATTATAATAAATTATATTAATATTTAAATATCTAATCAAATCAATTAGTTGATATAATTAAGTTATTGTAATAAATTGTATTGAATGAATTAAAAAAATTAAATCGGAAACACTTTCTGGAGCATGTCACGTCAGCGCCATCATTAAGTTCAGAAACCCAATTTTTAAATAATAGAATAGATAGATTGATCAAACATATCTATTTTAAAAAAATTTTAAATTAAATTATGATCCAATTGGATTGATTTAAATTTGAAAAATAAAAATAACCGTTTGCTAATTGTTAAGAGAAATTGATGGAATAGTGGAGAGAGAATTGAAACGGTTATCTCTCACTATGAGAGATAACAGTTTTAATTTTCTTCCTATTATCCCATCAACTTTTTTAGTACTAATTGATCAAGCATATCTGTTTTAATCTCTTCTACCAACGTTTTTTATGTACTAATTATATGCTAAAAGTTTGGATTATTGATAATATTAATATTTTTATTATTTTCAATTTTTTTAAAAAAATACATATAAATAAGATACTTACAAAATTATCTCATTTATAGTGTAAATAAGATAAAAAAAATATTTATTTCGATAATTAGTATAATTAATTTATTTATTAAAATAAAAAAATCCTATATTTGGACAGATGTCATATTTATTTATTTTCAGTAAAGGATAGATTTGGCACTCAAATGGGGCCTCGGCCTAGTTTTGTTTGCTGAAGGAAGTTAAGTTAGCCTACCCTAATAAGTTTAGAAAAATCAAAACATATTTATTTTAATCTTTTCTACCAACGTCTTTTATGTATTAATTACATGTTAAAAATTTGGATTATTGATAATAATATAATATTAATATTTTTTATTATTTTTAAATTTTTTTAAAAAAATATATATAAACGAGATACATGCAAAATTATCTCGTTTATAATGTAAACAAGATAAGAGAGAGATATTTATTTCGATAATTAGTATAATTAATTTATTTATTAAAATAAAAAAATCTTATATTTGGACAGAGGTCATCTTTGTTTATTTTCAGTAAAGGATAGTTTTGGCACTCAAATGGGGCCTGGGCCTAGTTTTGTTTGCTGAAAGAAGTTAAGTTAGCCTACCCTATAAGTTTACAAAAATTAGTGGAGAGGATATCTTTTGCAACGCGAAAAGCGCGAAAAAGTAAAAAAAAAAAAAAAACATTATCCAACTCACTTCCATGTCGTCGCTGATTCTACTGAGACCCTCCCCGGTGGCGGTGGCGGTGGCCGCCACCCCCACCACTGGCGGCGTTCCTCTAACACCAACTTTCACTTCCGCAGCACCTCCACGTCAGAAACCCTCTCCTCCTTCAAAACGCTCCACCAAAACCAACAGCAACCACATCATACCCATAACACCACCCACTCCGTCGCCGTCAACGACATCCACAACAAAAGGTTCTAATTCCTCTTCCGTTCCTCTGAAGAAGGTTCTGGTTCCCATCGGCTACGGCACCGAAGAAATGGAAGCGGTTATCTTGATTCACGTTCTGCGCCAAGCTGGTGCTGACGTCACTGTAGCCTCCGTGGAGCCTCAGCTTCAAGTTGAAGCTGCTAAGGGCACCAAATTGGTCGCTGATACTTCCATTGAAGCATGCTCTGATCAAATTTTCGATCTTGTCGTTTTACCTGTTAGTTATTACTTATCTTGTTGGTCTTTTAAGTGATTTCATGACACAAGTATAATTACTATGCAGAGAAATAAAGAAAGGGTTAATTGATTTTTAAAATTACATTTTTGCATTTTATTTATAGGATGATATATCATTATTCTTATATATTTACTTGTAAAGTATTTCATAGTATTATGATATATGAATTTTTTATGAAAATGGTTCAAACCAAGTTTCATGAAGAATTCATAATTAGGCAGCATATCGCATACCAATTCATCTACGTACCGGAACGTCATATGTATATTTTCCACACAATATTTTACATATGGCTACATATCTGTTTCGTATCGGAACATATTGTATTCCATGTAACTATGGTTCAAACTCTTTTCAAGACATGGCTATAGTGAGTAATTGTGTGTGGCTTGTTTGCATTGCAGGGAGGAATGCCTGGCTCAGTGAGGTTAAGGGATTGCGAGGTGCTGCAAAAAATCACATGCAGGCAAGCTGAGGAAAATAGGCTCTATGGTGCTATTTGTGCTGCTCCAGCCATTACCCTTTTGCCATGGGGTCTACTAAGGAGAAAGAAGGTACTAAACTTGGTTGGATCAATATCTGTTACTGTTTGAGGGTTTTTCTTAAGTTAAAAATGTATTTGCATGGCTAATTTTCTCTAGCTTGTTATGCAAGACTACATGTCACCCTGCATTCTTTGACAAGCTGCCGACATTTTGGGCCGTTAAGTCAAATCTTCAGGTTTCAGGAGGGCTTACAACGAGCCGTGGACCTGGAACAACTTACGAGTTTGCTGTATCCTTGGCTGAGCAGCTGTTTGGGGAGTCTGTTGCCAAGGACATTGCAGGATTGTTGGTAAAGTGTTTGCTTGATCCTAGCAATAATGGCAATAAAACTCAATTACGAATTTTTTTAATTATCTGATGTAGAATTCTAAACTGGATTCTATTTCCATTTATTTTATGATTTATTCGAAAGCCTCAAATTGTAATCCAACTATCAAGTGCTAGGTTTTAGCAGGCTGTGCTGCCAACGAAACTAGATGATATTAGATAGTTGAACTAGTTGAAGTGAAGAATGTTAACTAGAAGTAGAAATGGGGAGAAGTGATTACCAACAGAAAAGGAGGAGCCGAAGAAATTAAGTTGTAGAGTGACAAATCTTCTTAAATCTATGTATTTCATTCTAGATCCTAAACTTTTATTGTAATTTTCTTTCTTAAAAAAGTATGGTGTGTCTAAAGTTCTATGTCTGACCAAATTACTCTCCCCCCTCTCTTTTTTTATTTTTCAGTTTATGAGAACTGCCGATGATAATGCAGTGAAGAAGGAGTTCAACAAAGTTGAGTGGTCTGTTGACCACCATGCCCCTAGTGTAATTTACTGTCGTATCATCATAATTTGGCAAGACTTCTGCTGTATCATCCTTCTGCGACATGTATCTTAACTATATGTTATGATATTCAGGTTCTTGTACCAGTTGCTCATGGGTCTGAAGAGATTGAAGTTGTGACTCTGATCGATATTCTAAGGCGAGCAAAAGCTAATGTCATAGTTGCATCCATTGAAAAGACTCATGAAGTTTTAGCTTCCAAAGGAACCAAAATTGTTGCTGATGTATTAATTAGTGATGCTCAAGAGTCCTCACATGATTTGATAATTCTACCGGTAAGATAAATTTCTGGAAATATATATGAAGACATCTACGCTTTTTATTGTGCTGGTATTCTGTACCCTTGAAGTCTACACTGCACAAAACAAATAAATAAATAAATAAAATCATAAAAACTGCTTGGAGCATAGGGTGAAAACCGAGAATAAATCATCACGTACTTACACCTGCTATTGTTATTTTGCTGGGATTAGAGTAGGGTTGATTATCGCAGTTGATTGAACAATTGCTTTAGCTTATGGAACTCAATGGACGATTATTTTTTTTGTCCCACGTATAATTTGTAGTTGCTTATCATGAATTGTTTAGGGAGGTACTGCTGGAACTGAAAGGCTAAGCAAATCTAGAATTCTGAAAAAGCTCCTTAAAGAACAGAACTCAGCTGGAAGAATATATGGGGCTATCTGCTCTTCGCTTTCCATTCTGCATAAACAAGGTTTACTGAAGGTATTTGACATGCTACTGTTCATATTCCAGATAAGTAATGCCCTATTGAAATGATGAAATTTCTTGTTACAGAACAAGAGGGCTGCAGCTCATTCGTCAATTATCGATAAAGCTGAAGATGAAGCAATCAATGGTGCTGCCGTAGTTATTGATGGCAAACTAATCACTAGTGAGGGACTTTCTACTGTAACTGATTTTGCATTGGCTGTTGTAAACAAACTATTTGGTAATGGAAGAGCAAGAAGTGTAGCAGAAGGCCTTGTTTTTGAGTATCCTAACAGTTAGGGCATCTGATTTAAAATACTTAGAGGAGGTGGAAAAAAGTTATATCTAGGGCTTGTATGGTTGGAAGTAGTAAAATATGGTGGAAATTTTCATGGTGGAGCTCACAAGTAAAGTTACACATGAAGTTCATCCAGGAAAATTTGCCCTTTATTTTCACTCTCCAACCGAACAAACCCTTAGTCTAAAGAGATGAGGACCATACCGCGTCCAATAGCTTCATATTATGAGTTTTCTGGTCCATATCACTTCACAAAACATGGATAAGTTGAAGTTGTTTGGACAAATCTCTGATGGATTTGTAATCTTGTACACAACCATGTTGATATCACTTATCAGAAAAGTCTATGATCTGAATATGAAAGGGTTCATCGTTTCATCCATGTTGATGGTAACAATTTGGTATCACCATCTTCCTTGAGTGTCATCTTTATGGAGAGGATGTTGCTGACGCGGATGGGAATGCCATTTGCCAGTGACTCAAACCGGAGCTTCTCGGATTTTACTATGTAATGTGTGTGGAAGAGTAAATTTGAACAGATTCAACTTTCTAACGTGTCTCGAGAGGTAGTATTCAAAGTTGAAACTCTTCATTGTTCACTGATTTGTTCTCTTTATAAAGCTCTGAATTTTTCAGTTTAGAAAGGTTTGTTAGCAACTTATTTCTTATTTAGGATGAAATGAAAATGTTGCATTTGTAAGCTTAGGCCAAATGACGAATGTATTGTAATAATAAAAAATGATAGGTTAGAAAGGGAGATTGAAATAATTTTCTCATATTCTTTTGGAAGTCCTTCAATAACTTCCGTTAGTGTTAAATCAAGAAGGACACCTACTTGTCTTTGATAAGCAGATCAGAATTCAGAATAATAAAAGTGTTGTCTTATATTTTTGGAATTGATTTAAGTTGAAATGAATGGAAATAAATTGAATTAGAAATGAATGAATGTTTAGAATCAATTATGTAAAAGAGAAATTGATTTGATTTACAAATTGATGTAATGATTTTACTTTATATTTTTATTTTTTGTTTACCACAATTTTCTATCACCATTGCCAAGTGTGCTAATAATTGCAACCATCGCCGTCAGACCATTGCCTCTGGTGGCTGGACCGCTGTCGGATTCTTTTAGGTACTCAATCCCTTCTGTTTTATATTCATACATAACGGATAAAAATGACTCTTATATTTAGTAATGTTACAGTTTCAAGTTTTTTTATGAAAGTCCAACCAAGTTAAACAATAAAACTTGGAATAATGTTAGCCATAATTAATTTTTGTTATATTAGACCAATTTGATTAACAAAAGTATTTGAATGTATAATATTATTCTATATTTAACACACCAAATCGTTTTAATCCCAATTAAATTTTCCAAAAGATGAGAAAATTTGTGTCAAGTGTTTAAGTAAATTCATAGTATTTACAAACCAAACTTGGATTGATTAAGTCACTCGTCTATTTAAACAAGTGTCGAGAGATACAGTAGGAAACTAAAATTCATAGTATTTAGAATTAAATTTAATTTCTATGTTTTATCCATTCCAAAAAAATAATTTGATTTTGAAATTAAATCAAATCCGTTTAATACACACTCTTAAATAAATGACAACGAAATTGGTGGGACTCCATATCTGGCCTTTGGTATATCTTGCAATATGAAGTATATCATTTATAAAATCAAATTTTAATTGTCATTTTCTCATATACTTTTGGTTCTGTTTCCAAAAAGGAAGAAGGAGACCAAATATAAGCCACATCAACACACTTTGGTTTTTGGGTATTAACATCAACATTTGATCAAGATGACACCCCTAATCAGCATTTAACTTTGAGAATTGACAAATCAAGATTACATATAATGACAAGACGACAACCAAATTTTTTTAGGATGTTCATTATGTTGACCTTTGATAAGTACTTGAAAAAAAATGTAATTGTAACCAAAATTCCAGACGCAACACCTTTTTCTTGAACCAAAAAAGGAATTGTGTGTTGTGACTGCAAATTGAATTCAGCAAAAAGGGGTTAGAAACTTAAACGGGAACTTAAAAGGGACACTACAAAGATCCAATTTAATTGGCTTGTCTCAACATCCTCCAACATAAGAAAATAGAACTAACATTCAACCAAATACAAATAGTTTATTATACAAGATGCAAGTTTTTCTAATGTACATCTCAACTCTCTCCTACTTCCTATACATAAGAAAGCTACCACCCCTATTATCTATGTAGGACTCAATTCCAATTACATCAGACACATGAAAATTATATATCATATCATTGGATTTATGTGGAACCAACATAAAATTTAATGGTTGAAATTCTTCTACCGGAAGAATAGACTCCTCCCCCTAAAAGAGCATAATAAGAACTTTTTCCACATGCAATAGTCCAATCCTAGTGACATAAAGATGCCTTCCTTTTTATAGCAGTCGCTTTAAACAAAGACCAAATTTGGTCTACCATGGACCTGTAACTGTCCTTCTCAAGCACTGTCTTTTATTTCCCAATGGCCAAAATGAAGAATCCATATTCTGCCAAAAATAAAACATGTGAATTTTTTTTTCTTTTTTTTTTTCAGTCTTATATTAAGAATTATAAATTATAATCATATAAATCCAAGAAGTCACCCTCCCTCCCAAGTCCCAACCCAATATATATAAAGCAAAATAGATAACTTACCTGATTTTTCTGCATTTCCATCATTTCTTCCTGTATTAAAGAATATTAAAGAAAATTAGTCAAAAAAATATTACAAAAACCACAGTTGAAAACAAAATTATTATTAAGGATGTATTGCACAGTGACAACATGTAACATACCTGCTTTTTTTGCAATTCTTTGTTTATTTCCTTAAGCTTCTGAACTTCAGCTTCTAGTTCAAAAGTATAGGCCTGCGAAAAATCGATAGAAACAGAATTTAACAGTTGCTTGCACTATGAAACATGAAACATCAAACCAATTTTCTCTTAATGCTGATATATAAGACATGGAAGAACATAAGAATTTAATGTGTTTCCTATTTACAAGAATGCATAATGATAATTTAGAATTAGAAGGCTAACCTGCTTGCGAGCCCTTGACCTTGCAGCTGATTCTCTATTTTTGATCATTCTCCTCTGTCTCCTCTCCACAACTTTCTCTATAGCACTGCACTTCCTTCCCCTGTTGATTACATAGGGAACCGGTGACAACGACATTGAAGAAGTATCCACACTGCTCTTGGCAATCATGTCCGGTGACATTTTATTTGCAGGAGTGGCACCCGGAGCTGTTACATTGGTCGGGACTAAACCAACAATTCCAACACTCGCCAGCCCATTGCTTTGAACTACTGCGCCATTCATTGAACGCTCCGGCACTCCAATCATCCCACCCCTTGTGCCAGGGCTAGCAAGCTGAGCATTGTTCAACATATGCATAGGAGAAGCAAAAGCCACATTTGCAGGCTTGGGGAAAAGGGGTGGCGGCTGCGGGTGCTGCTGCTGTGCTTGTTGCTGCTGAGTATGGTTCGAATTTAGCGACAGCGGAGGAGGAGGAGGCTTGGGAACCAAGTTATTACCAAGATTGTTCCCATTACTTCTATTTGGTTGCTGAAAACCAAGAAGTAAACCATTGCTATTGTTTGATCTAGCATAGTCACCAGCACCATACCAACCATTGTTGTTAGCATCAGGCCTTGCCATTTGTTGAGCTTGTTGAGGAGCATCTTCTCTCACAACACCAGCTCTCACCAAGAACTCCTCCAATGTCATTTCTCCTAATGCTGGTTGCCCTTGTGTTTGAGGCACAGATGAAACCCCATTGCTACTTCCATCTTTGGCTCCGGCTCCAGTGCTGCTGCCACTGCCACTATCTTTCATCAAATCCCTCCAAACCTCATCAACTGTTTTCTGACTAAGAGTCCTCGGAAGCGTCAAAGAGCCCTGTCTTTGCAAGTTCCCATTCGGGTTGTTGGAATCACCACCACTGGCGCTGGCATTTATACCGGCTGAAGAAAACGCCAACGCCTGAGACTCCTCGGCGGTCCATATATTCTTCAAGAGCTCATCCATGTTCATGGATCCAAAATCCTTCCCAAACCCCCCTATTGTGTTCTGGAACTCGTCAAAAGTAAGCGAATAAACCGAAGGCTGCCTCACCAGAGTGACATTTGCCGGTGGTGGCTTCCCACCCATTCTATCACCATTATTGGTGGGGTTATCACCATAGCCCCTGAAGTTCATTTTTTTATTGAGACCCCACCTTTTTTTTCCTTTTCTCCTTCTAAAACTTGAAGTGGAAGCAAAGAGTTTAACTTAAGCAAACAATGTCTTACGTATCAATCATTCCCAAGTAGATCATATGGTATTTTCAGCGTGCTTTGGAATGATTATCCTTCTGATTCAGATCTAACTATTCACAACACTGAAGAAAAACATTAAATTAACAACGTTACTTGCAGCAGATAATTAAATCAAACCCTTAAAACTCCTACCCCACACTATATTATAGTCTACAAAAACCAATAATCAAGTATACATTAAAAGTAGAAAGGAGAACAAAAAAATCTTTCAGGTAGTAGAGTTCTGTCTCAAATTAAAATATCTGAAGTGAAACTTAGATACATGTTAAGTTAAACAGTTAAAACTTCTTGTAACAGTTTCAGAGTTATAAATGCAACCGCCTCTGCAAGAATCCAAAGCAGTTGGAGAACGGTAAAGTAAACATTGATTATTACCCAATAGAGAGTATAGAAATACCAGATCAACACTTCCACTTTTTATGCTGCATCAGATCCACACTACTCTCACTCGACTCATTGCCTTTTAAGAAATTCACAATATCACACTTTAAAGAGGTTAAGTTTTTTGTCCGAATTTGGTTAAATTAGATTTGAGTTGGTCACTTAACTAGTACTACTTACTTACTTAGCCCAAATCTGATGTAAATGGAACTTAAGATTTATTCATATTTTTTCTAACAAAAACCCAACCTTTTTTCTCCGAGTTAAACCACTTAAACTGGAAAAAGAAACCACAAAAAAAAAATCTCTCCGATGCGTCACTCAACCCCTAAAGACCTGCTTTTTATTTTATTTAATCCATAAATTAACTAATTAATTAGTTAATTAATTAATTAATTAATTGTTAGAATATATCTTCCAGAATTTCACGCCCAATTAAGGAAAGTCTTTCCCCTTTTGCTCAACCACTCTCATCCGAAAATTAAACAACTCGCAGCGAAGAGGAACTCCAAATTCCTCAGTTTCTCGCCATAATCGAGCTTCGCGGAGATCATAAACCCCAAATTTGGTCAAATTAAAAAAAAAAGAGTCAAAATGTCTCGAAGAAGATTTTGACACACTTAAAATGTTAATTAAATAAGAGTTTAATCACACGAGAGACAAAATAATAATAATAATTTAAGAAAAAACAGAATAAGATCAATCAATCGGTTAAGATACGGGGAAAAAAAGTTGGCGGCATTTTAAAAAAAAAAAAAGAGATAAGGTGAAGAGAGTGAAATAAAAAGAACACGAAGGAAGAAGGACAAGGGTTAAGGGGTTAATTTTACCTTTGGAGAGTGTGTTGAGTTGTTCGAATTGGAAGAGAGAGTGAGTGTGAGAGAGAGAGAGAGTCGTGTCGCAGGGAGCTTTGAGGTTATGAATTGTGGTGCTTTCGACAAGTGTCTTTGTGCGAACAACACAGACACGAGGCGCCATTTAAGCACTGCCTCCAATCTCTTAGGCATTCTCTCCTTCGCGATGGCTTTTTCTTTCTTTTTTATTTGGAATTTAGCGATTTTAGATAAAAGTATTTGTTTAAGATATTATAAATAAAAAGAACAAAAATATTATTGATTTACAGAAAAGTTTGGACCCTCGGATAAAAATAAAAAATATTTCGGATACATAAAAAATAGTTATTAATTGAGTTATTAGATATTGGCGTATATAACTATATTAAATATACAAAAAAATTAACAATTTTATAACGCGTATATTTTTTATAATAAATATTATTTTGACACTAATTTTTTAACAACTAAGTATGTGTTATCTTTATTTTGTTAATTAAAAATAATATAAATATATAATTAATTAATAATAATTATCTTCTTATATAGGTATTAAGAATATTTAGTATATAAATAGTATTTTTTTAAAATTAATTAATAAATTAATTATTAATATTTAGTGTAAAGTATATAATAAAATATAAAATATATATTAAAAATAAATTTAACAATATATATATTTACATACAACATATAGTTATAAATTTTTTATATATACATAATATTTTTATTGTGTTTAAATACATATATCATTTAACTTATTTTTAATATATTTTATACTTTAATACATATTTTATATAAATGACTAATTTTTAATATGAGTAAACTATTTTTATCTATTAAAACTCTAAACGCTGATAAATTTATCCACAAAACAATAAAATTAAAGTTGTATTCACGAAAAATCGACTTCATATGATAAAATTATTCAAACCCTAAAAAATCATCCAAAATTTTCAAATTATCCTTCTCTCTACTGTTACTATCATCATCCTCACTTTTCTGAAACTAGCATTCTTCTACTCTCTTCTTTTTTCTTAGGTCATTTTCACCCAAGATTATTTGAAGAAAACCACTGCCTACAAAATTGTCGAATCCGGCATGGTTTTTGGCTTTAGAACCGGCTCCACTACCAAACATGATATCGACCGAATCAGCGAGCTTCTCTATCAAAGCAAGTTCAAGGACATCGTCCGAATCCCCACTTCCAAAAAAATGCACGAGCAAGTCCTCTCTTATGAGATTCCCTTATCGGATCTAGACTCTTACCCGTTGTTGATCTCGCCATTGACGATGTTGACGAGATTGATCCTTACCTTAACCTCGTCAAGCGGCGCGGTGGCTCCCTCAAGGAAGAAGATGGTTGAAGGTGCTTGTAAGAAGTTTATTGTAATTGTCAATGAGTCCAAACTAGTTAACTATATTGGTGATAGCGGTTTGGCCATGTTTATTGAAGTTATTCAATTTTATTGGAAGTTCACTATTTCTAAATTTTAGAATCTATTTCAGGAATCTAGTTGCATTGGAAAGCTCAAAACTTTGGGAGAAAAGGTTGAGCCTTATATCACTAATAATGATAATTATATTTGATTTGTATTTCAAGCAAAGTATTAGAGATTTGAAAGTCTAGCGATTCTATTTTATAAATCGTTAGTATTGTGGAGTATGGAATGTTCATTGACGTTGAAGAGAGAGAGAAGGATAATTTGAAGATTTTGAGTAGTTTTTTAGGATTTGAATAGTTTTGCATGACGAAACTGCGATATTTTATTGGTATAATTTTAATTTTGTTGTTTCGTGAGTAGATTTGTCAATGTTTAAAATTTTTATAAGTAAAAATAATAGTTTATTTAATTGATAAAAATAATTTTTTTATGTCTATTTTTAATTATCTAAAAAAATAAATGTAATGGATTAATTATTCAAAAATTTTTGCATGTGTAGTTTTTTTTAAAAATGTAAAATAGATATAAAATTTTATTCTTATTGTTTAAATAAATTTTTTACATTTTTAATTAGTCTAATTTATTAATTAATAAAGAAAATAAATAGAATTTAATTAAATTATTGAGAGAGAAAAAAAAAAGAGAGATGATGGGAGATGGTAATGGTGTCGAAACGTGGTCCAATAGTTGGAGAGTTAAATCGATGATGTGATGTTGGATCAATGAGAGCGCGAAATGTGGGATCATCTCCAACAATGGATGCTGCTTTCCGACAAAGTATTGTACATGCTCATCAACTCTTGCCTTTTTTTTTTTTAGATTTTTTCTCTCTGTTAAATTATATTTATATTTAGACCCTGCAATTTATTAAAATTAAGTACACACTACATTTCTGTTTGACCAGTATATGCTTTTCTCCTGTTGCGTCATTAAATTTGAAATCAAGTTTAAAATAAATTATATAAAATCATTTTTAACCCTCACAACCTCTCTAGGCATACAAATTTATGTAAATGACATTTTTGTAATTTCAATTAAATAGAATTATTTCACTCGATTTTTATAATTTTAATGGAGTGTCTTAACAGAACGTTGAAATCGAATTTAAATCAAGATCTCAAGTATCGAAGAATAGATACGACTTCTCTAAAAAAAGAGTGGACTCAATTCGAAAATTACTTGATTATGGTGTCAAGCAATTTTACGTTAGAATCACTAGTAATAGAATATCTAAAAAATAAATAATTAAATAAAAAAGACAATGAAAGTCATAAAATATTGATTAAAACAAAATAATAACAAAATTTAAATATAATAAATGATATAAAAAACCAAATAAGTAAAAGAAAAACAAGTTAAAAATTGACTTTTAACACGCACATGCACTTGCATTCTATTTCTTTCTTTGCATTGCATGGACCGAAAATTTTATGACTTTATGTGATGATTTAGTGTTCTTGATTAAAGTCTTACTCTTCTAAATTTCTACTATTTATAAGTCATGGAAATAGACTTGTCTTGGAGTATGTTGTCCACTATCTTACTTCCTCTTTTTTTTCAGCCATAAACTGTCTTGACCATGATGAATCTTGAACCCGAAGTTTTGACACTCACGTCTCCCTTAATCTTGAAATCTCATGTTTCTTCAACTTGCTTCTCGAATCCTATACCCATGTTTTTCACTTGGTTTTGATGATCGAGTAGCAAATCTTGATATTCAAAAAAAGGCAATAACTATCTTTCAACTTCGACGCTCTTTGTACCATTTTTCTTCGACTTCAGCTTACCTGTCTCTGCTACTATAGTCGAAATCACTGGCAGTTGAAACGTCCTCTTGTAAAAAAAAAAAATCCATTTTTGTAACAACAAGAACAAAGTAAAATAAAAAAAACAATACTATTTCAATTGAATTTGTTAATTTAGATTAATACAATGAATCTACGTTTATTTTTTGATTCTGCAATTGGCGTAACATAGAAGAAACAAGTATATTTTCATCGAATAGAAAAGTGGTGTGTGCAATTTTGGTAAATTCAAAGAACGTAAGTGTAATTTCATTTATCATGTCATGAGTCATCACTCAATTTTAAGGATTTCTTTTTAAAGAAATAGTTTGATAGTGATAAATATGAGCACAAGGAGATTTAGTGAGATATTTTTAGAATCATGTATTATGATGTTGGTCGATATTCTACAAAAAAAGATATTGCGATCGATGTACAGATAAATGAGAATCGAAAAAATCTTTGTTAAAGATTTGAAGATCGAGTGCCGTAAAATTAATGGAAGATAGCGTACCTATATAGAGATGTGTGATTCGATGAGACTTCTTTCGAAAAAGAAAAAGGATAGAGATCTTATAAGCGGTTATGTGATCTTGTGTACTTGGCGAAAACAGTTACATTCCATAATCTCTAGAAAAGGTAGGTGGCAGTTCAGGATTGGTTGAAAAAATTATAAATAAACAAAATTTAGAAGAAATAAAGATTGAAATTCGATTAAAAAATACTTTCGTGCACTTACATTTTCAGTGACTTTTTGAGTCTGTCAAAAACTTTTTTTCTGTAAGATTTTTTTCATATCTTTATATGTCTTTTTAAATTTATCTATAATTTTCTTTCATGTAAGTTATTTCCATTTTGCAGGTATTTTTTTCTTTTTTTTAAATTTCAAATTAGCAATTTTAGTTTCAAAATCCTTTGATTTTGTCGAAGTCTTTTGTTTGTTTACTTTCATTTCTCAGTTTTGTCTTCTTGTATTTACTTTTTATTTAGTTAAACCATTTAATGCCAATTTTTCTTTTTTTTTATTTTGTTCAAAAATAAAATTTTTTGGTGTACATTTAAAAATTGATACTTGTTTAAAAAGTGAATAAATTTCATTTTCAGATGATTAGGTATTAAACTAATCAAAATTTATTAAAATTTTTCATTACAAAAAATATTTTTTTATCGAAAAAAATTATGATGTTTGAAGATTTTAATTTTTATAAAAATTACTTTTTCTATTCATTTTTTTCTTTGTTTAGAATTCAAATTTAAATTTACTTATTAAAAGAAAGAGTATTATCTATCATTCTAATCGATCATGTGTTGGTAATTCAATGGGATGTATGATTATCAATAAAAAAATTATTTTATATCAACGTAAATTAGTCAAGTTTAGAATAATGCTTTATGAACACAAAAGTTAAAGAAGTATTTGAATATATTATTATGTCATATATATTTAATAAAATAATTAATTATTAAAATAATCAAATATTTTACCGGAATACAGTCAAATTTATCATAACATATCAAACTATTTTACAATAATATAATCAAACTTTTTTCATAAATACTAAATAGGTTTAGTTATTTTGCTAGCCTTTATAATTTTATTCTATTTTTAGTTAGCTTTTTATCATTTAAAATTTATAATTAAATTCTTATAATAAATTGTTTTGGAAGTTACTTGAAAGGGTGATTTTGGCCTGAACGTGAGATCCAGACTCTTTATAAGGCAGCATCTGACTTGTACTAGTGCCGAGGTGCTGCCGTCCGAGTTTTTCGTGAGGAGATAGGGTGGTACCTGCAAGAGACTCCGATGCTTAAGTTAACAGGAGTTTTAAGCAGGTTTTTTTCTAAATTGGGTCCTGAATATACCTAAGAGTGTCAATGTATTTATAGTAGAATAGGTAACCACCTTTTATAATAGTTCCACATTTAAGGGTGGATAACCATTCCCTTTTGTTGGGAAATTTGTTGAGATATTCCTTTTAGATAAATAAAAGATATCTTGGGAGACAGTTACTTATTTAGATAAGCGGGAGCGAACTCATGTCGCTGTGTCCGACCTTTATGAGGTCGAGTAGGGGTAGATCAGAACGATGTCTGTAGGTTGGGCTTTATTCATTTTGGGCCTGACTAAATTATGGGCCAGTGCATGAACAGTGCCCCTACTTGAGGTCGAGCTTTACAAAGTCGGGCTCGAGCAATTAAATGACCAAGGCAAAATGTTAAGCTATAGATAAGTTGTTTAGTAGTTTTGAGGTCTAAAACCAAGAAGATCGGTCGACTCAACATAATTTGAATCATGTAACGCTTTCGTATCATTACTCAGTAACTATTTGTGCGCTTTCTCCGTGCGGCTACAATTTTGTTGTAGTGTAGTTGTTACTTTGTCATTTTGTAATCCGATATTACAAGTCGTTTTTATGTTCTGTGCGACTTGCTCTCTTTATACGACTTGTTTTTGGCCAAATTTTTTTTCTAGAATTGATTTGTACAACTCATTCTTTTCGAGTTATTTAAGGCCTGTAGGCTCTGTATGACTGGTTTTATCACATCTTGTTTAACAAGAGAATACTTCTTGTCCTAGTTTCGTACAACTTGTTCAGTTCGAGTTGTTTTGAGGATGCATGACTTGTTTTAATACAATCACCTTTCTGAAATTTATTTTGATTTTGTACAACTCGTTTTATATCAAGTTGTTTTGAAGGTTGTAGATTTGTTGTACGGCTTTGTTTTTTATACAAATCACTTATTTTGAGACATGATTATTTCTTGATCGGATTTCATGAAACTCGTTTAGTTTGAGTTGCAGCTTAATGACTTGTTTTAATACGAATTATTTGAAACTTATAGTACTAATTTTGTACGACTTGTTCTGATACAAATAGTTTATTTCAAAACTCGTAATTATTTCTGAGTATAACCTTGTCTAGCTTGTTCGATATGAGTAATTTTAAGGTTTTACGATTTGTTTCATTTCAAATCGCTTAATTAAAACGTGGCTATTTCTTGATCTGATTTTATACAACTCGTTTAAATTCGAGCTGTTTTTAGGACTTCACAACTTAGTTTTACAACTTGTTTACTTTGAGTCCTTTTAAAGTATCAGATCATCTTTATAGCCATCGGATTTCGTTGCTTTATCCATTGTGCCCCTGCTCGAGGTCGAGCTTTATGAAGACAGACTCGAGTAATCAAGCGGATAGGATTATCGATTGAAGCCTTTCAATGATTTGTTCAGCTCATTTGATTCGAGTTGTTTCTAGAGTGATAGAATTTTATATGACTTGTTTTTAATGCAAATCGCTTAGATCATATGGTTATGTTTTACTCAATTTCATTCAAATCATGAGCTTGAGTTGTTTTAAATCATCAAGCCATGTTATAATTATTAGACACCAATTTGAACCTCGTCGCTTTATCTGAGCAACCATTAAAAACGTTGGCTTATGGTTTTTGTGCTTTGTCGAGCATAAATTGGCGCCTTAAGTGAAGGGATGATATGCTTTTTCCTCCCTTTTCGAGTTTTTACAAGGTTGTCATCCTTGTGTATGATTGATGAGCGGATAATTTATACGCTTTTTGGCAATATTTTTAGATAGTTTTTAGTAGGATCTAGCTACTTTTTAGTATATTTTTATTAGTTTTTATGAAAAAACCATATTTCTGGACTTTACTATGAGTTTGTGTGTTTTTCTGTAATTTCAGATATTTTCTGGCTGAAATTGAGGGACTTGAGCAAAAATTTGATTCAGAGGCTGAAAAAGGACTGCTGATGTTGTTGGATTCTGACCTCCTTGCACTCGAAATGGATTTTTGGAGCTACAAAAATCCAAATGGCGCTCTCTTAATTGCATTGGAAAGTAGACATCCAGGGCTTTCCAGCAATATATAATAGTCCATACTTTGCTCGCGTTGTGAAGATGCAAACTGGCGTTCAAACACCAACTTCCTGCCGTATTCTGGCGTTAAACGCCAGAAACAGGTTACAAGCTAGAGTTAAACGCCCAAAACAGGCTGCAAACTGGAGTTTAACTCCAAAAAAAGTCTCTATACATGAAAGCTTCATTTCTCAGCCTAGACACCAACCAAGTGGACCCGGAAGTGGATTTCTGCATCATTTACTTATTTCTGTAACCCTAGTAACTAGTTTAGTATAAATAGAACTTTTTACTATTGTACTCACATCTTTGGAACATCTTTTGGAATTTATCATCTTAGATATTGGGGGCTGGCCTCATGGCCATACCTGGATTATCATCACTTATGTATTTTCAACGCTGGTGTTTCTACACACCATAGATTAAGGTGTGGAGCTCTGCTGTTCCTCGAGTATTAATGCAAAGTACTACTATTTTCTATTCAGTTCATGCTTATTCTTATTCTAAGATATCCATTCGCACACAAGAAAATGATGAATGTGATGATTATGTGACATTCATCACCATTCTCACTTATGAACGCGTGATTGACAAACACTTCCGTTCTACAGGAAAACAAGCTTGAATGTATATCTCTTGGGTTTCTAATCAACGATTCACATCGAATCCCCTCTGACAATGAGGCATCTGAATCCGAGATTAGAATCTTCGTGGTATAGGCTAGAATCTATTGGCAGCATTCCTGAGATCCGAAAAGTCTAAACCTTGTCTGTGGTATTCCGAGTAGGATCTGGGTTGGGATGACTGTGATGAGCTTCAAACTCGCGACTGTAGGGCATGGTGACAGACGCAAAAGGATAGTAAATCCTATTCCTACACGATCAAGAACCAACAGCTAATTAGCCATACGATATCTGTGCATGGTAGTTTTCATCCGAGACGAGAAATCCGACAGTTGATTAGCCGTACAGAAATCGTAGAGGACCATTTTCACTGAGAGGACGGGAAGTAGCCATTGACAACGGTGACACCCAACATAAAGCTTGCCATAGAAAAGAGTATGAAGGATTGGATGAAGACAATAGGAAAGCAGAGATCCAGAAGAAACAAACGCATCTCCATATGCTTATCTGAAATTCCCACCAATGAATTAGATAAGTATCTCTATCTTTATTTTATATTTATTTGTCTTTTAATTATCAAAACTCCATAACCATTTGAATCCGCTTAATTGAGATTTACAAGATGACCATAGCTTGCTTCAAGCCGATAATTTCCGTGGGATCGACCCTTACTCACGTAAGGTTTATTACTTGGACGACCCAGTGCACTTGCTGGTTAGTTGTGCGAAGTTGTGAAAAAGAGTCGAGATTACAATTGTGCGTACCAAGTTGTTGGCGCCATTGAGATCACAATTTCGTGCACCAAATTTTTGGCGCCGTTGCCGGGGATTGTTCGAGTTTGGACAACTGACAGTTCATCTTGTTGCTTAGATTAGGTAATTTTCTTCTTGTTTCAACCTTTATTTTATTTAAAAAAAAAAACAAAAAATTTTCAAAAATTTTTCAAAAATTTTTTCCTTGTTTTCGTTTTTCCAAAAAGATATTTTCGAAAAATCCAAAAAAATTAATAAAATCATAAAAACCAAAAAATTTTGTGTTTCTTGTTTGAGTCTAGAGTCAATTTTTAAGTTTGGTGTCAATTGCATGTTTTAATTTTTCTAAAAAATTTTCGAAAACTCATGCATGGTGTTCTTCATGATTTTCAAGTTGTTCTTAATAAGTCTTCTTGTTTGATCTTCATATTTTCTTATTTTGTGTCTTTTGATATTTTTCATATGCATTTTTGCATTCATAGTGTCTAAACATGAAAGATCTCTAAGTTTGGTGTCTTGCATGTCTTTCTTTTTTTGAAAAATTTTCAAAAATAAGTTCTTGATGTTCATCATGATCTTCAAAGTGTTCTTGGTGTTCATCTTGACATTCATAGTATTCTTGCATGCATCATTTGTTTTAATCCAAAATTTTTATGTGTTGAGTCATTTTGTGGTTTTTCTCTCTCCTCATTAAAAATTCAAAAAAATAAAAAAATATATTTTCCTTATTTTTCTCATAAATTTTGAAATCTTTGGGTTGACTTAGTCAAAAATTTTTAAAATAAGTTATTTCTTGTTAGTCAAGTCAAGATTTCAAATTTAAAAATCCTATCTTTTCAAAATTTTTTTTCAAAAATAAAATCTTTTTCATTTTTATTTCATGTTTTTCAAAAAATTTTTAAAAAATTGTTTTTCAAAATATTTTTCTTATTTTCATTTCAAATTTTCAAAAACTTTACTAACAATTAATGTGATTGATTCAAAAATTTCAAGTTTGTTACTTTTTTGTTAAGAAAGGTTCAACCTTTAAATTCTAGAATCATATCTTTTAGTTTCTTGTTTGTCAAGTCATTAACTTTAATTTTAAAAAACAAATCTTTCTAAATTTCTTTTTCAAATCTTTTTCAAAATAAATTTCAATCATATCTTTTTAATCATATCTTATCTTTTCAAACATATCTTTTTCAAATCATATCTTTTTCAAAATCAATTTCAAAATCTTTTCTAACTTCTTATCTTTCCAAAAATTGATTTTCAAATCTTTTTCAATTAACTAATTGACTTTTTGTTTGTTTTACTATTTCTTATCTTCTTCAAAATCACCTAACCACTTTTCTCTCTCTAATTTTCGAAAATTCTTCACCCTTTTTCAAAATTCTTTTAATTAACTAATTGTTTCAAACTTTAATTTTAATTTTATTTCTTCTCTTAATTTTTGAATTATAACTAAATTTTAAAATAAAAACAAAAATATTTTTCTTTTCTCTTAATTAAAATTTGAATTTTCTCCTCTCTCTCATCTCTTTCTATTTATTTATTTATCTACTAACTCTTCTGTTCTTCTTATAATTCGAACCCTCTCTCCCTCTCTGTGTTCGAATTCTTCTCTTCTCCTTCTCCTATTCTTATCTTCTTCTACTCACATAAAGGAATCTCTATACTGTGACATAGAGGATTCCTCTTCTTTTCTGTTCTCTTCTTTTTCATATGAGCAGCAGTAAGGACAAGGACGTTCTTGTTGAAGCAGATCCTGAACTTGAAAGGACTCTGAAGAAGAAGCTAAGAGAAGCTAAAGCACAACAATCCAGAGAAAACCTTACAGAGAATCTTGAAAAAGAAGGAGACATGGCCGAACCCAATAACAATACAAGGAAGATGCATGGTGACTTCACTGCACCAAATTCCAACTTCCATGGAAGAAGCATCTCAATCCCTGCCATTGGAGCAAAAAATTTTGAGCTAAAGCCTCAATTAGTTTCTCTGATGCAACAGAATTGTAAGTTTCATGGACTTCCATCAGAAGATCCTTTTAAGTTCTTAACTGAATTCTTGCAGATCTGTGATACTGTTAAGACCAATGGAGTTGATCCCGAGGTCTATAAGCTTATGCTTTTCCCTTTTGCTGTAAGAGACATAGCTAGAATATGGTTGGACTCTCAACCTAGAGATAGCCTGAACTCTTGGGATAAGCTGGTCATGGCTTTCTTAGCCAAGTTCTTTCCTCCTCAAAAGCTGAGCAAGCTTAGAGTGGATGTTCAAACCTTCAGACAGAAAGAAGGTGAATCCCTCTATGAAGCTTGGGAAAGATACAAGTGATAAACCACTATTTTATGGTTTATCTTATGCTCAATTGAGTGGTTTTTATCAACTCTTTACCCACTTATTCATATTATTCGCATGTTTTACATTTTCCTTCCTGATTTTGTGCTATGATTGAAAACATGCTTCTTTGATCTTATATTTACTTATTATTAATCCTCTCTTATTACCATTAGATGCCTTGATATGTGTGTTATGTGTTTTCAGATATTATAAGGCAGGAATGGCTTGGAGGATGGGAAGGAAGCATGCAAAAGTGGAAGGAATACAATAAATTGGAGAAATTGCTAAGCTGTCTAGCCTGACCTCTTCGCACTCAAACGGCTATAACTTTAGCTACAGAGGTCCAAACGACGTGGTTTCAGTTGCGTTGGAAAGCTAACTTCCGGGGCTTCGATTTGATATATAATTTACTATAGCTGCCCCGACGCCAGGCGACGCAAACGCGTGAGTCACGCGGACGCGTGACCTGGCAAGAACGCAACCCGCGCGGCCGCGTGAGCCATGCGGCCGCGTCACTTTTCCTGACCTGTACGGACCAGAAAGCGCTGGAAGTGACTTTTGGGCTGTTTCTGACCCAGTTTTCGGCCCAGAGAACATAGATTATAGGCTATAAAGTGGGGGAATGCATCCATTCATAATCAGGCTTTCATAATTCACTTTTCATGTTTTAGATGTAGTTTTAGAGAGAGAGGTTCTCTCCTCTCTCTTAGGATTAGGATTTAGGACTTCTTTTAGTTTTAGAAGTGACTCTCAATCTCAGGTTCAATGTTCTTTTACTTTATAATTATTTGTTATTTTCAGACATTTGAATGCTTGCTTGTATTAGTTATGTTGCCTAATTGGCCTATGCCACTTTCATGATGATTTTATTATTTAATGATATTTGAGGTATTTTAGTTTATGATTGCCCCTTTTTATTATACCTAATCTGAAGATATTGTTATTCCAGTAGAATTAATTTCATTCCTTTTGGTCTTGGTTAAGAAATCAGTAACTCAGGAGTTATCTTAGCTCAACATAATTGATAACTTTTATCTTTGCTAATTGAACTGAACTTCAATAATCCCAACCTTTTCTTAGGAAATAAATAGGATTTGAAGGTCAATTAATTAGTCCCTTGACTTTCCTTTGCTTTAGCAAAGGTTGACTAAGTGGAATTAAGATTCAACTTTCAGTATTATTGATAAGAATAACTAAGTCTGGATTTCCAATTTCTCGTACCTTGCCAAAGGATTTGTTTTACAGTATTTATTTATTTTAATTGTCAATTAAATTATTTGCCATATTTATTCCTCATTCTCAAAACCCCAATTTTATCTTTTTCATAACCAATAATAAGAACATACCTCCCTGCAATTCCTTGAGAAGACGACCCGAGGTTTGAATACTCGGTTATCAATTTCAAAGGGGTTTGTTACTTGTGACAACCAAAACGTTTGTATGAAAGAACTTTTGAAGGTTTAGAAACTATACTTGCAACGAGGATTTATCCGCAAATTTCTAGACCATGCAAAAGTTCTCTCATCAACAAGCAACTGACCAAAAAGTGCCTTCTGACATGCTCTCAGAATGAATCATCTTGAATATATTATATGATGGTCTGTCTGAATTATCTAAGATGTCATTGGACCATTCTGCAGGTGGATCTATTCACCTGAAGAAAGCGCCTGCAGAAGGTTGCAAATAACCAGTTCATGTACACCTCTGAAAGGAATCCCATGAGTAATGGGACGCCTCAAAGGAAGGGAGTCCTTGAAATCGATACTATGAATGCCATATTGGCTCAGAACAAAATGTTAACTTAGCAAGTCAATATGATTTCTCAGAGTCTGAATGGTTTGCAAAATGCATCCAACAGTACTAAGGAAGCATCTTCTGAAGAAGAAGCTTATGATCCTGAGAACTCTGCAATGGCAGAGGTGAATTACATGGGTGAAGCCTATGGAAACACCTATAATCCCTCATGGAGAAATCATCCAAATTTCTCATGGAAGGATCAACAAAAGCCTCAACAAGGCTTTAATAATGGTGGAAGAAACAGGTTTAGCAATAGCAGGCCTTTTCCATCATCCTCTCAGCAACAGACAGAGAATTCTGAGCAGAGCCCCTCTAGCTTAGCAAACATAGTCTCTGATCTATCTAAGGCTACTCTAAGTTTCATGAATGAAACAAGGTGATCCATTAGAAATTTGAAGGCACAAGTGGGCCAGCTGAGTAAAAGAGTCACTGAAACTTCTCCTAGTATTCTCCCAAGCAATATAAAAGAGAATCCAAAAAGAGAGTGCAAGGCCATAACCTTACTTGGTGCGTCCGAACCTAGAGAGGAGGAGGAGGATGTGAATCCCAATGAGGAAGACGTCATGGGACATCCTCTGGACAAAAAGGAGTTCCCATTTGAGGAACCTAAGGAATCTGAGGCTCATCTAGAGACCATAGAGATTCCATTGAACCTACTTCTGCCATTCATGAGCTTTGATGAGTATTCCTCCTCTGAAGAGGATGAAGATATTACTGAAGAGCAAGTTTCCAAGTACCTTGGAGCAATCATGAAACTGAATGCCAAGTTATTTGGTAGTGATACTTGGGTGGATGAACCCCCATTGCTCACCAATGAACTGAATAACTTGGTTAGGCAGACATTACCTCAAAAGAAAGAGGATCCCGAAAGGTTCTTAATACCTTGTACCATAGGCACCATGACCTTTGAGAAGGCTCTGTGTGACCTGGGGTCAGGCATAAACTTAATGCCACTCTCTGTAATGGAGAAACTGGGAATCTTTGAGGTACAGGCTGCCAAATTCTCATTAGAGATGGCAGACAAATCCATGAAAAAGGCTTACGGACTTGTAGAGGACGTGCTAGTGAAGGTTGAAGGCCTTTACATCCCTGCTGATTTCGTAATCCTAGACATTGGAAAGGATGAGGATGAATCCATCATCCTTGGCAGACCTTTCCTAGCCACAACAAAAGCTGTGATTGATGTTGACAGAGGAGAATTGGTCCTTCAATTGAATGAGGACTAACTTGTATTCAAGACTCAAGGTTCTTCTTCTGTACACATGGAGAAGAAGCATGAAAAGCTTCTCTTAATCCAGAGTCAAACAAAGCCCCCACATTCAAACTCTAAGTTTGGTGTTGGGAGGCCACAACCAAACTCTAAGTTTGGTGTTGAACCCCCACATTTAAACTCTAAGTTTGGTGTTGGGAGGCCCCAACAATGCTATGAACATCTGTGAAGCTCGATGAGAGCTCACTGTCAAGCTATTGACATTAAAGAATCGCTTATTGGGAGGCAACCCAATTTTATTTATCTATGTTATTTTCTTTTCTTTTAGGTTGATGATCATGTGGAGTCACAAAAATTACTGCAAAAATTAAAGAAAAATAAAAAATAGCATTAAAAATAGCACACCCTAGAGGAGAAACTTATTGGCATTTAAACATCAGTAAGGGTAGCAGAATGGGCATTTAACGCCCAGTCTGGCACCATTCTGGGCGTTTAACGCCTAGTATGGCACCATTCTGGGTGTTAAATGCCAGAAAGAAGCACCAGACTGGTGTTAAACGCCAGAAAGAAGCAACAAACTGGCGTTAAACACCATAAACAGGTTGCAGCTTGGCGTTTATCACCAGGAAAGGAATAAAAGCTGGCGTTTAACGCAAGAAACAAGCAGCAGTCTGGCATTAAACGCCAAGATTGCACAATAAAGGCGTTTTGAACACCTAAAAGGAGCAGGGATGGGAAATTCTTGACCCCTCAGGATTTGTGGACCCCACAGGATTCCCACCTACCCAACCTCTCTCTCTCCCCCTCACACATCTCTATAACACTCTACCCAAAACACCACTCACCTCTCAAATCCTATTCTCTTCCCCATATTCTCTTCACCGATCACCTCCATATCTCTTCCCCAAAAACCCCACCTACCTCACTTTCAAATTCAAACACTTTTCCCTTCCAAACCCACCCAATTCCATTCGGCCATACTCCCTCTATTTCCCTATAAATACCCCTCTTCACTCTTTCATTTTCACACATTACAAACACTCTCCTACCCCCTTAGCCGAACCTCTATCTCCCTCCATCTCCTCTATTTTCTTCTTTTCCCCCTTCTTTTTTTCTTCTTTTGCTCGAGGACGAGCAAACCTTTTAAGTTTGGTGTGGTAAAAGTATTACTTTTTGTTTTTCCATAACCATTTATGGCACCTAAGGCCAGAGAAACCTCTAGAAAGAGGAAAGAGAAGGCAAAAGCTTCCACCTCTGAGTCATGGAAGATGGAAAGATTTATCTCAAAGGTCCATCAAGACCACTTCTATAAAGTTGTGGCCAAGAAAAAGGTGATCCCTATGCAATTCAGCTGGAATTGTCATAGAGGAAGACATCCTCATTGAAGAGGACAAGCCCATCAATAAAAAGAGGATGGAGCAAACAAGAGAGCCCACTCATAGACCTCAACAAGAGCATGAGGAAATTCCTCATGAAATTCCTGAGATGCCTCAAGGGATGCATTTTCCTCCACACAACTATTGGGAGCAACTCAACACCTCTTTGGAATGCTTGAGTTACAACATGGACCAACTAAGGGTGGAGCACCAAGAGCACTCCATCATTCTCCATGAGATTAGAAAAGATCAAAGAGCTATGAGGGAGGAGCAACAAAGGTAAGGAAGAGACATAGAGGAGCTTAGGCGTTCCATTGGATCTTCAAGAGAAAGAACTAGCCTTCATCACTTAGGTGGACCCGTTCTTTGATTTCCTTGTTCTCATTTTTTCTGTTTTTCGATTTTTATGCTTTATGTGCTATCTATGTTTGTGTCTTCATTACATGATCATTAGTGTCTAGTGTCTATGTCTTAAAGCTATGAATAACTCCATGAATCCTTCACCTCTCTTAAATAAAAAATGTGCCTAATTACAAAAGAACAAGAAGTACTTGAATCTTAAATTTTATCTTGAAATTAGTTTAATTATTTTGATGTGGTGGCAATATTTTTTGTTTTCTGAATGAATGCTTGAACAGTGCATATTTTTGATAGTGAAGTTTATCAATGTTAAAATTGTTGGCTCTTGAAAGAATGATGGACAATGAAAAATGTTATTGATAATCTGAAAAATCATGAAATTGATTCTTGAAGTAAGAAAAAGCAGTGAAAAAGAGAAAATATTCAAAAAAAAGTAAAATGGCAAAAAAGAAAAAGAAAAAGCAAGCAGAAAAAGCCAATAGCCCTTTAAACCAAAAGGCAAGGGTAAAAAGGGATCTAAGGCTTTGAGCATTAATGGATAGGAGGGCCCAAGGAAATAAAATCCAAGTCTAAGCGGCTAAATCAAGTTGTCCCTAACCATGTGCTTGTGTCATGAAGGTCCAAGAAAAAAGCTTGAGACTGAGTGGTTAAAGTCGTGATCCAAAGCAAAAAGAGTGTGCTTAAGAACTCTGGACACCTGATAAACCCAATTTGTAGGGTTTATCTTGTATTGATTTTAGGAGATTTTATAACCTTTTACCCACATTTATCCATTGAAATAGCATGGTTTTATAACTTCTCCTTTAATTGTGCTTAAGAGTGAAAACATGCTTTTTAGGTCTTAAAATAACTAAATCTAATTCTCTTTGATTCTATTAGATGCCTTGATATGTTTGTTAAGTGGTTTAAGGTTTAGGAGGCAAAGATTGGATCAAGGGAATGAAGAAAGAAGCATGAAAAGTTGGAGAACTCATGAAGAAATGAAAGAACCGGAAAGCTGTCAAGCTGACCTCTTCGCACTTAAACAACCATAACTTGAGCTACAGAGGTCTAAATGATGCGGTTCCAGTTGGGTTAGAAAGCAAACATCCTGGGCTTCGTAACGATATAAGATTTGCTATAGTTGCTACACGTATGGTGGCACGCACGCGCATAGTACGCGCACGCGCCGTTGTTGCCACCTGGTTCACTTAATGCAACATGTGGCCAGCGATTTTAGAAGCCTTGTGGGCCCAATCCAACTCATTTCTGATGCTATTTAAGTCAAGGACTGAAGGGGAATCAACATACTTTTCACACTTTAGAAGTTAGTTACCATTAGTCATAGTTTAGTTCTAGAAACTACTTCTAAAACTACTTCTAATCCTAATCCTAATCCTAGAGAGAAGTGAGAGCTTCTCTCTCTAGAAACTACTTCTAGAACTAAACTATGACTAATGGTAACTAACTTCTAAAGTGTGAAAAGTATGTTGATTCCCCTTCAATCCTTGACTTAAATAGCATCAGAAATGAGTTGGATTGGGCCCACAAGGCTTCTAAAATCGCTGGCCACATGTTGCATTAAGTGAACCAGGTGGCAGCAACGATGCGTGCGCGTACTATGCGCGTGCGCGCCACCATACGTGTAGCAACTATAAAAAATCTTATATCGTTTCGAAGCCCCGGATGTTAGCTTTCTAACCCAACTGAAACCGCATCATTTGGACCTCTGTAGCTCAAGTTATGGTCGTTTAAGTGCGAAGAGGTCGGCTTGACAGCTTTCTGGTTCTTTCATTTCTTCATGAGTTCTCCAACTTTTCATGCTTCTTTCTTCATTCCCTTGATCCAATCTTTGCCTCTTAAACCTTAAACCACTTAACAAACATATCAAGGCATCTAATGGAATCAAGGAGAATTAGATTTAGTTATTTTAAGACCTAAAAAGCATGTTTTCACTCTTAAGCACAATTAAAGGAGAAGTTATAGAACCATGCTATTTCAATGGATAAATGTGGGTAAAAGGTTATAAAATCCCCTAAAATCAATACAAGATAAACCCTACAAATGGGGTTTATCAACCTCCCCACACTTAAACCAAGCATGTCCTCATGCTAAAACCAAGAATGAAGTAAGGGTATGGCATTTATTCAATGGAAACTAACTAAATGCAATCTACCTATATGCAACTATCTAAATGAATGCAATTGCTTGGTCAAAATAAATCAATTCCCAAGAAGCATATATGCACAAGGTCTAAGGACTAGCAAGTCTAATCCACAATTGAATTGAGTTATTAAATATTTTTACAAACTTGCATGAAAAGAGATGATCATAGGTGGAAGCATGTAATTGAGCATCGAACCCTTACCGGATGTGTTTGCACTCTATTCGCTCAACTGTTTGGGTTTGATTCTCTCAATTCTCCCCTAATCATGCTTTCCAAGATTTGTTCTTCTTCTAACAATCAACATATATTTCATGCATGCATACATATATCATGAGGTCTTTTCATAGGTTGTAATGGGGCTAGGGTCAAGGTAGGATGCATATTTGGTTAAGTGAGTTTGGAATTTGAATTCTTGATAAGCTTAAACTTCCCACCTAGCCTATGACATCCTATACAATTAAGTTTTAATCTAACTACCCATTCCTCACTTTTTCACATACTCATGCAATTCCTTTTCCTTTCACAACACTTATGCATTGATCTTTATTGAGCTTCACTTTGGGGCATTTTGTCCCCTTTTTATTATTTTTCTTTTTTTTCTTATTTTTCTTTCCTTTTCTATTTTTTTCATATATTTTTTTTCTTTTTCTTTTTTTTTCTTTTATTTTTTCTCATTTTTTTCTTTCTATATATAAGAGCATCAATGCATAAGGTTTTACATTTGATCAATACATGAGTATGTACCCAATTCTCAATATTTTCAACAACATACAAAATACACCCCTTTTATTCCCCCAATGTCCCAAGATCCCCACACTTGAATGATACTCACATAAACTAGCCTAAGCTAATCAAAGATCCAAATAAGGACTTTTATTGTTTTCCGCTTTAAGGCTTGTAATGTGCTAAATTAAGAACAAGTGGGTTAAGCGTAGGCTCAAAGTTGGCTAACAAAGGAAGATAAAAGGTAAGGCTTTTTGGGTGAGTGAGTTAAATGAAATGATGGCCTCAATCATATAAATGCATGAATACACAAAATAATGGACATAAAGAATCAAACAAATCAAAGATTACAATCATAGGAAGAGAATAATGCACACAAGAAGGAAAAATAAGTGGTTATAAGATGTAACCACACCATTAGGCTCAAATCTCACAAGCCTGTGTTCTTAGCTCAAAAACATGATCCACAAGATATATAATTCAAGCAAGTTCTATGAAAAGTTTTCACTCAAATCAATTGGTTCCCTATAGATAGAAATCCTTGAAAATTTTTCGTTATTTTGACTAAGCTTATTGTGTATATATATGCAAAAAAAAGAAAATGCAAGTAAAAATCCTAAAATCTTATAATGAAATGCAAAAGTGTTGGGATTAGAAATTTGTCACCCAAAATCGCCGAACGGTCGGACGACCTCCCCACACTTAAAAGTTTGCACCGTCCTCGGTGCACTCAAAGATCAGCAAGGGGGTACGGTGACTCTCCGGATTGCTACGTGTTCTTAGTCTTGCTTCCGTGTTTGCTTGTGGTGCATTCATCATGAAAAACAAAAATATAACACCATAAGGTAGGGTAATACAAAAGCAAGGAAGCATAATTGTTGGAATGAGGTAAATCACTAGAATTGAGTGAGTGAATTAGTGTGACATTAATGACAAATAAGTGTGTGAAATCTAAATTGTGCGGTTTAGAACACACATTAGCATAAAAGAGCTATGTCACAAAAGAAGTATGCACTTTACTTATCCTAGTGTGCTTGAGATGCTTTATGTAAACTTGTAAGGTAAAACAAGCATTAAAGAAGCATGAAAGCATTCAAGTCAAACACATATGGATGCATAGAATCAAGAAATACAATGCATTAGGATAGATGCACAACATCCATCAAGAGATTGCTCACTCAAAGAGAGAGTTCAAATCACATGGTGGCTAGCTACAACATGCAATTCAAAAGAGTTACAATCTCAAAGGCAATTCTCATCACTTGGTATTCTTAAAATGTGAGCATGAAAAACTCAAGACCAAGTAGCAAAATATAACCTCAATTATAGGATCCAACAAAGATTATCTAAAAACATTAATGCTAAATTAGCATTTAGGCAATAAGGGGGAAGCAATGCATAGTAAACAAAGTCAATAATCCAACACTTATAATGAAAATGGAGAAAATAAAATGAAAACTAAACTAAAGCTATCTAACAAACTAACTAACTAATTAACTAACTAAAATAAATGGTTATCCATGGTGTTTGGAAGTGTTGGATGAGGGGTAGAAGAAGGGAAGAAGAAAGGGGAAGGAAAGAAATGGAAAGAGGAGAAGAAAAGAAGTGGATGGAAGAAAGGGCATCCACGCGTACGCACGCATTGCGAGCGCGCGCGGATGGTTTATTTCGAGAGTTGCACGCACGCGTCGTGTGCTCGAGCGCGCAAATAGGTTTGTGCCTCAGGCCCAATTTCCGCACAGTGCAGGCCTAACTCTCGGGTCAAGGTATGGAAGGTGGAACTTCTCAATCCACGTGTACGCGTGCATGGCGTGCTCGCGTGGATGGTCCAAAACGCTTGATGCATGCGTACGCACGCAGTGCGCGTACGCGTGGATGGTGCTCTGTTTTTTTTCAAAAATTTTTGCTATGTTTTTGCACCAATCAAAGCATTCCAAACCTCCAAACAGCTACCAAAACAACATAAAACCTTATTTAACATACTAAACTACCAAATATACTCAACTAACTAAACAAAACACGAAATTAAACTAATTTTACCAATATTTACAAAAAGAGAAAATGAAAAGAAGTTACCATGGTGGGTTGTCTCCCACCTAGCACTTTTGTTTATTGTCCTTAAGTTGGACTTATGGGGAGCTTCTCTCAAGGTGGCTTGTGCTTGTACTCATCTTGGAACTTCCACCAATGCTTGGACTTCCAATAAGCTCCATCATTCAAGATTAATATCTCCAAGCTTTGATGGAGTTCTTCACAAACCATGGGCTCCCAATGTTGATCCTCATGTGTTCCCGGATCCCATATTTTGTCTTCACACCCATCTCCAAGTTGATTATCATTAATCCATGTGGGTGGTGAGCAAGGTGAATTCTCAACAAAGTGACCAAACATCCTTCTAGACCCATGTACTCTAGTTATACACCAACCTTTGCTATCAAGCTTTGGACATGTGACCATAATGAACCTAGGATGATGCTTCCAACCACTAACCATCTCCTTTTTACTCTTAAAGCCACAAATATATCTAAGTTGACCATCCGTTTCAAGCAAACCATATTCAAGGGGAATAATAAAGCTTAAGTATAAGGAATTTACCCACTTGAATGAGAGAGTGGACGGTGGTGGCTTGGGGAGAGGTATTTCCAATGTGCTAGTAAGCTCCACTCCCTTGTTTTCATCCTTGATTGCCTCCACCTTTTCACAAATTTCTTCATTCTCAATCCTTTTTTCATCAACTTCATCTAACTCTTCTCCATCACTCAAGTCATAAATGGGAGGTTGAGAGAAATCTACCTCCACATCACTTTTAAATTCATTGGGGGAAGGTTCTTCAAATTCAAATGATTCTTCACCAAGAAGATTGGATGCATGATCTTCATCACCAAGGGAACTCAATTCTTGCTTCATTCTCTCCAAGTCTTCATATAGAATATGCCTCGGAGGTTGTGCACATTCCTCCTCAACATCAAATTTACTCTTCTTGGAGGGATTTTTTTTTGATTTTAGCTTCCCATGGAGGTTTCGCATCTCCTAAATCTTCAACCACTTCTTCCTTTTCTTCAATAATCATAAGCTTCTCCAATTGTTCTAATACAAAGTGGAATTCCTCATTTTCTACCGGAGTTTCCAATCTCTCCTTCATGCTATGCTCTTTAATTGATTTTCCACATGTGACCATGGGAGTGCTTTGAGTGCTCACTCATTGGGAGGCTAAAATGCTTACTACCTTGGTCAAGGTAGCCATAAATTCTAGTGTCTCCCTTTGCATTTCTCCTTGCCCTTGAAGTATAAGGCTAAGGATTTCATCCATTGAGGATTGGAGTGGATAAGAGGGTTCATTGTCTTGGAGAAAGGGTTCATTATAGGAAGGTGGTTCTTCTTAGTAAGGTGGTGGTGTGTATTGAGGTGGTTCTTGGGAGTAGTAATCTTGGAATTGTGGTTCCATGTATGGCTCATATGGTTCAAAAGGAGGTTGGTATGGTGGGTAAAGATCATGGTCATATGGAGGTGTTTGTTGAAAATTGGCTTGTGAGTGTGGTTGAGGTTCATGTTGAGGATATGACTCATAGGCATATGGCGGTGGTTCTTGAAAATCACAAGGAGATTCACCATAGCCATTGGATTGATATGCATACAAAAATGGCTCTTCTTCATAGTGCATTGGTGGGGGTTGTTGCCATGAAGATTGATCATATGCGCATTGCTCCTCCCACCTTTGATTGTCCCATCCTTGATACACATTCTCATTATAGTTCTCATCACCTACAATATAATTGCAACTACACTCATAGCCAAAGTGAGAATTCATGATGGAAAGAGAAAATAAGGAACAAAAACTAATAAGAAATAATGAAACAAAATACTAAGACTAGCAAAAACTAGCAAGCAATCCAAAAATCAAGTTATTCACAATATTCACATATATACAATAACCAATAACACAACACCATTGCAATTCCCCGGCAACGGCACCATTTTGATGATTGGATTTTTGATGGTTTAGAATTTCACAAATGAATTCTCGTTGCAAGTATAGTTCCTAAACCAAACAATAATCTTTTCATACAAAAAGTTGTTTGTCACTAAAACAAACCCCTAAATTTATAAACCGAAGTATTGAAACCTCGGGTCGTTCTCCCTAGGAATTACAATAGAGTGTCTTGTTATTGGTTGTGAGTTATTTTGGGGTTTTGATATGAAGCATGAAAGATAAATGGCAAGAAAGTAAACTAAGGCCTAAAAAGGTCTTGGCAAGGGTTGGTGGTCAAGGATCTCTATCCTAATCACTAACCACAATATGAGAATTGGCAAGGATTAATCTCATTAAATCATCCTCTAACTAGTAGTAAAGGAAAGTCAAATGAGCTATATCAATCCTAGTCCATAAGTCCTAACTCTCCACTAATTCAATTAGTGAGAACTAGAGTAAATGGCTCCCAATCATCAATTACTTGGACATTAGTAACTCAAGAGTTCCTAAGTTACCTTTCCAAGCCAAGAGTATAAAATTCTACTCTAAAATCCAACCAAGCGTTTCATCAAACACTTGGAGGGTACAAAAGAAAAGCATAGTAAATTGGTAACAAGAGTAGAATCTAACAACAATTATTGAAAAGAATTAATAACAACAATCAAAAGAAACACATCTATTATGAATTACCTTGAATTGAATTGGAAGAAAATAGAAGAAACAAAAGTAGATCTACAACAAAAACACAAGAACAACATAAAGGAAATTACAACAAAAGAATAGAAGAAGATGAATGTAGCAACAAAAAGTTGAGAGATAGAAGTAGAAGAAGGTGAATTGAAATCTAGATCTAAGAACTAAGCCTAATCCTAATCCTAATCCTAGAGAGAAGTGAGAGCTTTTCTCTCTAAAACCAACTCTAAAACTAAACTATTGGTAACTAACTTCTAAAGTGTGAAAAGTATGTTGATTCCGATTCAATCCTTGACTTAAATAGCATCAAAAATGAGTTAGATTGGGCCCACAAGGCTTCTAAAATCGCTGGCCACATGTTGCATTAAGTGAACCAGGTGGCAGCAACGGCGCGTGCGCGCCACCATACGTGTAGTAACTATGGCAAATCTTATATCGTTTCGAAGCCCCGGATGTTAGCTTTCTAACCCAACTGGAACCGCATCATTTGGACCTCTGTAGCTCAAGTTATGGTCATTTAAGTGCGAAGAGGTCGGCTTGATAGCTTTCCGGTTCTTTCATTTCTTCATGAGTTCTCCAACTTTTCATGCTTCTTTCTTCATTCCCTTGATCCAATCTTTGCCTCCTAAACCTTAAACCACTTAACAAACATATCAAGACATCTAATGGAATCAAGGAGAATTAGATTTAGTTATTTTAAGACCTAAAAAGCATGTTTTCACTCTTAAGCACAATTAAAGGAGAAGTTATAAAACCATCCTATTTGATGGATAAATGTGGGTAAAAGGTTATAAAATCCCCTAAAATCAATACAAGATAAACCCTACAAATGGGGTTTATCAACCCCTCTAACTGGGGACTTTAGCAAAGTTGAGTCACAATCTGAAAAGGTTCACCCAGTTATGTGTCTGTGGCATTTATGTATCCGGTGGTAATAATAGAAAACAAAGTGCTTAGGGCCACGGCCAAGACTCATAAAGTAGCTGTGTTCAAGAATCAACATACTGAACTAGGAGAATCAGTAATACTATTCAAAATTATGAGTTCCTATAGATGCCAATCATTCTGAATTTCAAAGGATAAAGTGAGATGCCAAAACTGTTCAGAAGCAAAAAGCTACTAGCCACGCTCATCTAATTGGGACTAAGTTTCATTGATATTATGAGATTCATTGTATATTCTCTTCTTTTTGTCCTATTTAATTTTCAGTTGCTTGGGGACAAGCAAAAATTTAAGTTTGGTGTTGTGATGAGCGGATAATTTATACGCTTTTTGGCATTGTTTTTAGATAGTTTTTAGTAGGATCTAGCTACTTTTTAGTATATTTTTATTAGTTTTTATGCAAAAACCATATTTCTGGACTTTACTATGATTTTCTGTGTTTTTTTTTATTTCAGGTATTTTTCTGGCTGAAATTGAGGGACCTGAGCAAAAATCTGATTCAGAGGCTGAAAAAGGACTGCTGATGCTGTTGGATTCTGACCTCCCTGCACTCGAAATGGAATTTCTGGAGCTAAAAAAATTCAAATGGCGCTCTCTCAATTGCGTTGGAAAGTAGACATCCAGGGCTTTCCAGAAATATATAATAGTCCGTACTTTGCTCGCGTTGTGACGATGCAAACTGGCGTTCAAACGCCAACTTCCTGCCATATTCTGGCGTTAAACGCCAGAAACAAGTTACAAGCTAGAGTTAAACACCCAAAACAGGCTGCAAACTGAAGTTTAACTCCAAGAAAAGTTTCTACACATGAAAACTTCAATGCTCAGCTCAAACACACACCAAGTGGGCCCGGAAGTAGATTTCTGCATCATTTACTTATTTCTGTAACCCTAGTAACTAGTTTAATATAAATAGAACTTTTTACTATTGTACTCACATCTTTGGAACATCTTTTGGAATTTACCATCATCACTTATGTATTTTCAACGGTGGAGTTTCTACACACCATAGATTAAGGTGTGGAGCTCTGCTGTTCCTCGAGTATTAATGCAAAGTACTACTGTTTTCTATTCAGTTCATGCTTATTCTTGTTCTAAGATATCCATTTGCACACAAGAACATGATGAATGTGATGATTATGTGACACTCATCACCATTCTCACTTATGAACGCGTGATTGACAACCACTTCTGTTCTACACGAAAACAAGCTTGAATGTATATCTCTTGGGTTTCTAATCAACGATTCACATCGACCCCCCTCTTACAATGGGGCATCTGAATCCGAGATTAGAATCTTCGTGGTATAGGCTAGAATCCATTGGCAGCATTTCTGAGATCCAAAAAGTCTAAACCTTGTCTGTGGTATTTCGAGTAGGATCTGGGATGGGATGATTGTGATGAGCTTCAAACTCGTAACTGTAGGGCATGGTGACAGACGCAAAAGGATAGTAAATCCTATTCCTACATGATCGAGAACCAACAACTGATTAGCCATATGAAATCTGTGCATGGTAGTTTTCATCCAAGACGAGAAATTCGACAGTTGATTAGCCGTACAGAAACCTTAGAGGACCATTTTCACTGAGAGGACGGGAAGTAGCCATTGACAACAGTGACACCCAACGTACAGCTTGCCATTGAAAGGAGTATGAAGGATTGGATGAAGGCAATAGGAAAGCAGAGATTTAGAAGGAACAAACGCATCTCCATATGCTTATCTGAAATTTTCACCAATGAATTACATAAGTATCTCTATCTTTATTTTATGTTTATTTGTCTTTTAATTATCAAAACTCCATAACCATTTGAATCCACTTGACTGAGATTTACAAGATGACCAAAGCTTGCTTCAAGTCGACAATCTCCGTGGGATCGACCCTTACTCACGTAAGGTTTATTACTTGGAGGACCCAGTGCATTTGCTGGTTAGTTGTGCGAAGTTGTGAAAAAGAGTTGAGATTACAATTGTGCGTACCAAGTTGTTGGCGCCATTGAGATCACAATTTTGTGCACCAATGATACAACTCATTTCACCCAAGCCTTTTTAATTGGAGGATTTTTTTACATTTTGATTTTGTTCAAAATGTTTACAATCCTTTTTTTCCTTTCCAACTCGTTTCTGTACGAGTCGTTTGGTTGAAGGATTGTTGTTCTTGTCATTTTTGTTTTTACCCTTTTGATTTTTCACAACTCATTTTATATCGAGTTGTTTCAATTTTGCTATAGTAATTCATTTTGATACAAATCCCTTTTTAATTCTTTACTTTACTGATTTGTTTTGATACAAATCACCTTTAAAACTTTATTCTCGGGCTGATACAACTTGTGCTTGATACAAGTTCATTGAAAATATGGTTGACTGGCACAACTCGTTTAAACTGAGTTGTCTTTACATTGTTGTAGATACTGGAACTAGTTTTCTTTGCACAACTTGTTTTTGTGAAGTTGTTCACATTTTATACGACTAGGTAGTTTATTTCTACAACTTGTAGAGATGAGATCGTGGGATTGGAATTTTGTATGATTTATTTGTTACTCATGTGGGTCGAGTTGTTAAATCGTATTTATGCCTCGAGGGGTATATTTAGTTAAGTTACTTTTGCAACTTGTTCTAAACACAACTTTTTCTCATCAGGATTGGGTCTTTTTCGGTGAATCTTATCATACATCGTAGCCATTCTTTGTCTCAAAACTTATTTTCTTATCCGAGTTTGCTCTCAAATTTTTGGAAAGAGGTCGAGTTCTTCTTTTTGAGCTTGAATATTACCAGCTTCGTTGTAGAATTTCTCAAAGCCTCTAATCTTATCTGAATTTTCTCTCAGATTCCTGGAAGGAGGTCGAATTCTTCTTTTTTGTTCTCTGAATTTATTGCAGAATGTTTCCTTTGATTTTTATTTATTTATGTCGATGGGAGTCATGGCTTTTATGCCATATGCATGTTGAAAGGGAGATTCTTCAGTGGTAGTTGGATTTGTTCCATATCCTTATAGCATTTGTGTGAGCTTTGAAAAGTCGGTCAGTAGATGCGAGCTCGTAACACCTTTTGCCGGTGACTTGTCCCCAGATGAATTCCGCAAATTTCACTATGGGTTTCATTTAGAACCTCTTGTATTTAAAGTCAGGAAGTACTTTAATAGAGGTGTTGAGATTCTTCTTTTATAGAGAATATTACAAACTAAGACGTAGTATTGAGCTTCTTTCATTAATCTCCTTGCCTTCCTTTGCTCTTGAGAAAGGATGTCGAATTTGTATACTGAAGGTGTCTGTAGTATTTCTGGAATCAGGATTTTATTATAGTCCTAGGCTTTATACTGGCTAGCTTGGAGAGGACATCAGCTTGGCCATTCTTCTCTCGAGTTATATGCCTGACCTCTCTTTCTTGAAACTTGGTTAGTTTTTCCTAAATACCTCTTCATATTAGGATTTTTAGGTTGGTAATCACCATTGATTTGTGAAGTTATTACTTGTGAGTCACTTAAACACTGTGCCCATCAAGGCGCTAAGTACTTTGGGCATTTGAAGGCCGACAAGCATGGCTTCATATTCAACATGGTAGTTGGAGGCTGGAAAGTCGAACTTTAATGAGTTCTATCCGCGTTCTTTTTTCATTCTCGAGGATGATTCCTGCCCCACTACCAACTTTGTTTGATGATCCATTTTCCAGTGGTGGAGCTCCCTTTTTGCTCCTCAATATATTCGCAAGGAAGTCTGCCAAGTATTGTGACTTGATGACCGTTTGAGCTTCGTACTTCAAATCGAACTCTGACAGCTCCATGACCCATTGTAACATCTACCCTTCATATCCATTTTTTTGGAGGATATGCTTTATGGGTTGATTAGTTTGGGCTTTGATGGTGTGAGCTTGAAAGTGGGGTCACAATCTCCAAGATGCTAGGACCAAAGCATATCCGAGTTGCTTAATTTTCTAATAATTAAGCTCAGCTCCTTGTAGTGCCTTATTGGTGAAGTAGGCGAGCTTTTGTCCAACGTCATCTTCTTTGAATAGTGCAGAGGCTACTGCTTTCACAACTAAATATAGAACAAGCTCTTTGGTCGGTTAAGAATTGGATGCTAAGACAAGAATTTTACGAACACTTAGAATACTTGTTAACATTTCTGGGTCCACATGAAGTCGTGCCTTTTTCGTTGTAGAAGGAAGCTAGAGCTGCAAGTCTACCATTTAATTATTGAACCTACTTTCGAGCAGGCCAGGTTAGCTTCAATGCCACCTTTGTGCAAGCATAAACACCAGGAATTTTTCTGCTTCTACGTGAGGGTGCACTTTGTGGAATTTAACCTCATCTCGTGTGCCTTATTATTTGGAATACTTCTGTCAAGTCGGATAACAAGTCGACTTCACTCTTTCTCGAGGAGACTTTAATTGTTCTATCTTCTGCAAGTCCTTTTTTGATAACGTGGACACGTCGATTTAGAGTGCTTGTAGACTTTTGGTGACCTTTCTCTATCTTTTCACTCCTATCTTCTTTTGCAGTCTAGCGTCATTGTAGCAATGTATAGTAACCTTGGAGGTCGATTAGAACTCTTGTCTTTTTGTTTTTGAATACCTTAAGACTTGTGTTTCTTCTGGTAATGACTTGAATGTCCCTTTATAGAAGTGATTGGTTGTGCGATTATATTTTCTACGCCAGCAAATCCGTCAAACAAAATCTTTCTACAAGACTTTTTGGTAGATTCTTCCATTAAGTATTTAATTAGACCATTTGTTTCTTTTGAAGTAGTAGGATCTTGTTTACTCCTTTTTTTCTCATGTATTTTCTCTCGCCAATTGAATTTTCTCTGAGTTGAACATTCTTTTCTTCAGTTGGCTTTCGAGTTCATTTTGGTTTGCTTTCTACAATGATCTTGGGACGGTGCTTTCGTCTCCTTTGTTTTGGTTGTGCTATACTTTCTTCCTGGATGCCATCCATCTTTATATGTGTGCAAACATCATCAAATTCTAAGACAATATTTTTTTTATATTCATTGATAATGATGCAATTTGTGAGCAACTAAGGAAAGATGTGCCTGAGGATCTTTTGATTAGGTTGCATTCAAATTGGCTAATGCTGCATTTTTTGGTATAAGTTGGAAAGAAAGGTTCATTATTTTTACCAATAATGTTTTCCATTCCTCTTTCAATTACTGACCGATATTAGACATTTTATTTATTTATTTTTTCTTCATAAAACATGTGTATTTAGAACATGCAACTACTCCATTACCATGAGTGGATATGGTAATTCTTTTTGAAGTTGTAAGTCGACACAGTAGAGATAGATTCGAAGTTTGAAAAGAAGCCAAGTACTATGTCATTGCCCATCCTATTCCACGAGAAGATTAGGATCAGTGTTTGTAATGATGGAGATGGCAGGGAATTCCCATTCCCTTTTTCTTGTTTTTTTACGATGGTGATGAATTTGTAGTTTTCAATCCACCATGGTTGGTGTTGTCATCATCATATTGAGAAAGTGCATTGGGGACTAGTGTGTTAACAGTAGCTATGGGTGCATTATCCTCGTCTTTGCCGTTTGGTATATTTAATCCAATTTAACTGTAGAAGTAGAATCATCATCCCTATTTGATATCGTCTTCCCATTAGAAAAAGTTTTTACGGGATTTCTGGTATTTGTAGAAATTGTATTCCAGTCCTTTTTTAATATGCTTGAATCCTATTCATGTCGAGTGGTTGTCTGACCCTCTTGTTGATCATCCGCCATTATCAATGGTTGAGCTCCAAGTCCCCGGTAGCGGCGCCAATATTTCTGGGATTACCTGAAACGGTGATTTGGACCTGAACGTGAGGTCCAGACTCCTTCTAAGGTAATGTTTGACTTGTGCTAGTGTCGAGGTGACGCCGTCCGAATTCTTCGTGAGAAGGTGGGGTGGTACCTGCAAGAAACCTATATACTTAAGTTATCAAGGGTTTTAAGCAAGTTTTTTGTAGATTAGATCCTGAATATGCTTGAGGGTGTTAGTGTATTTATAGTAGAATAGATAACTACTTTTTAGAATAGTTTTACCTTTAAGGGTGGATAACCATTCCCTTTTGTTGGGAAAATTGTTAAGATCTTCCTTCTAGATAAATAGGATATATCTTAAAAGACAGTTACTTATTTAGATACGTGAGACCAAACTTGTGTCATTGTATCTGACTTCTACGAAGTCGGGAAGGGGTAGATTGGAACGATGTCTATATATTGGCCTTTATTCATTTTGAGTCTAGTTAAATTGTAGGCTAGTGCATGAACTTAGATAAAGATTTGTAACTAGATTTTTAGTAGTTATTTTTAAAAAAAATACACATCCTACATATTTTACTTTTAGAATATTTTGTAATTCATTCTATATTAAATACAAAAATGAATATTTCAAAAAGAATTTATATTTAACAAAAAAGAGTTTAAAATAACTTAATTAAAAACTTTTATCTAATATAGAGACCCACTTAAAAATTTTTGAAATATAAAAATATAATTAACAATTTGATAAAATTATAAAATTAATAGAGTAACTAAACACACCAAGTATATATCCTTAAATAATAGTTGATTAACGATTATTTTTACATACTAAGTTGAAATGGCTCCACATTCTTCAACTTCTTCGAAAAAAAATCCATAATACATTTTCTTAGGTATAAAATTGCTAATACCTTTGATTTGAACATATCATTTAAGAAAGTTTTGAGAACCTTTAATTTAGGAATTGCAAAAAAATTCATTAAAACTGAGTATTTATGGAAAGTATCTAAAGTGTGGACGAAAATAAAAATTTATCAAGTCTCTAGAAAGATAAAAATCCGCTCCACGAATAAACATGAATAGAAAAGGAAGAAAAGAACCCATCTCACAAAACTTACTAAATTGTATGACGTGAAATTATAATATAATTATTGATTTATTTATATAAAAACCTAAAATTAGAATTATAGTTGTTCATACACTAACTTAATAAACTACTATTTTATGGTTTATTTTGTATTGAATTGAGTATATTTTATCCATTATTCTCACACTTATTTATATAATTCGCCTGTTTTACATTTTCCTTCCTAATTTTGTGCTATGATTGAAAACATGCTTCTTTGGCCTTAATTTTGCTTAATTTTAACTCTCTCTTATTACGACTCGATGCCGTGACGTGTTTGTTAAGTGTTTTTAGGGTTTATAGGGCAGGAATGACTCAGAGGATGGAAAAGAAGCATGCAAAAGTGGAAGGAATACAAGAAATCAAGTATTTCAGAATCTGGTAGCAACGCGCACGCATGGACGACGTGTATGCGTGACTGAGCCAATGTCCAAATGATGCGCACGCGTGCCTGATGCCTACGTGTGGACAGTGCCGAGTTCAGTCGATGCGTATGCGTGAGCAACGCGTACGCGTGACAGAACGTCACGTGCTGCAATTACAGAGAATGCTGGGGGCAATTTCTGGGCCGCTTTTGACCTAGTTTCAGGCCCAAAAATACTGATTAGAGACTGCAGAGTGAAGTCGAAAGGGGGATTCATTTTCACTTTCATTCATTCACAATTATTAACTTTTAGATGTAGTTTTCTAGAGAGAGAGGCTCTCTCTAGGTTTTATGGTTTTTAGTTTTATTTCTCCTCCAATTCAGATTTCCATCTTGCTTTAATTTAGTTTCTCTTCTACATTCTGTTATTCTAGCATCTTAGTTTATCTTCTCTTGTTGATTTATTTATCTTCCCAATTTAGTTTATGAACTCTTCATATAGATTCAATTTTCATGTTAATGCAATTTATGTTTTCATGTTTATGATTGCTTTCTTTAATTTGTTGTTATTGTTTCCTCTTACAATTGTTAGGCTTAGATTTTACTCTGTCTTGTTAGTTTTCTATGTTTCTATTTTATGCCTTCCAAGTGTTTGATAAAATGCTTCGGTGAATTTTAATTTAGATTTTTATGCTCTCAACTTGGGTTGATTAATTAGAGACTCTTGAGTTATCAAAAGTCTTTTGTCGAATGGTGATTGAAGATTGCCGGTTAGCTTGAACTTCACTAAAGCTAGTCTCTCACAATGAGTTGACTAGGACTTGTGAACTCAAGTTGATTGTATGTACTTGACTTTTCTTCATTAGTTAAAGGTTGAATAAGTGAAGGCAATTGATAAACCCCTATTTTATGATTCATCTTGTGCTTAAATTGAGTGTTTTTATCAAATCTTCACCCACTTATTCATGTAAATTGCATGGTTTTACTATTCCTTCCTTGTTTTATGATATATGAGAAAATATATTTCCTATGCTTTAAAAATATCAAATTTAATTATCCTTTATTACCATTCGATACCGTGATTTGTGTGTTGAGTACTTTAAGGTTTTATAGGGCAAGAATGACTTAAAGGATGGAAAAGAAACATACAAAAATTAAAGGAAAGCACAAAATGGAGTTTTTGAAGAAACTGGCAGCGACGCGTCCGCGTGGACGACGCGAACGCATGCTTAGCGCAAAGAGCATCGACGCGAGTGCATGGATGACACAAACGCGTGACTCGCGTGAAACACAACTGACGCGAACGCGTGACTGACGCATCCGCGTGGAAAAGCAAAACCCTAGATGACGCGACCGCGTGACCCAAGCGGACGCGTGACTTGTGCGATCTGCAGAAATTCCAGAATGCACTGAAGATGATTTTGGGCCGCATTTTGATCCAGAACCAAGCTCAGAGAATACATATTAAAGGCTATAAATTGGGGAATCCATCCATCCATCAAGGGAAGATACAACATAATTCATACATAGTTTTAGGATTTATATGTAGTTTTTAGAGAGAGAGGTTCTCTCCTCTCTCTTAGGAATTAGGATTTAGGATTTCTATTATGTTCAGACTATTTCTCTTCATCACAGGTTTAATGTTCTTTTTAGTTATTTTCTCTTTTATTTGTTTATGAATTTTTCCATGATGTGATTAATTTTCTTAATTAATACACATTGAGGTATTTCAGACATATGAATTTTATTTAGCTTTCTATATTCTTGGTTCTGGTTGATTAATTGGTGACTCTTGAGTTGTCAAACTCATCATGATTGATAATTGTTATCTTTGCTGATTAATGTAGATTCCTATAACTCTAGTCTTTCCTTAGGAGTTGACTAGGACTTTAGGTGTTAAATTGATTTATCCACTTAACTTACCTTCACAGTTAGAGGTTGACTTAGTGGTAGCAAAAATATAATTCTCATCACCATTGATAAGGATAACTAGAATATGACTTCTAATTTTCATACCTTGCCAAGAGTTTTATTAGTTAATAATTTATTAATTCCTGCAATTTATTTCTCTTGTTCAAACCTTTTTAAAAACCCAAAAATATTGTTTTCCATAACCAATAATAAATCATACTTCCCTGCAATTCCTTGAGAAGATGACCCGAGGTTTGAATACTTCGGTTTATAAATTTTATTGGGTTTGTTACTTGTGACAACCAAACGTTTGTACGAAAAGATTTTCTGTTGCTTTAGAAGTTATACTTACAACGGGATTATATTTGTGAATTTTATTACCGATAGAAAATCCGATCGTCAGCAATCTACATTTACCATTACAATTGATGATGATAATTAGGATAGGACTTCTATTTCTCATTCCTTGCTAAGAGCTTACTTAGTCATTAGTTTATTTTTTTGCCATTTACATTCGTTGTTCAACATTTAAAAACCCCAAAAATACTTTTCCTTAACCAATAATAAACTACACTTCCCTGTAATTCCTTGAGAGACGACCCGAGGTTTGAATACTTCAGTTAATTTTTATTGGGTTTGTATTTGTGACAAACAATTTAAAAATTGATTGAGGTTTAATTGTTGGTTTAGAACTATGCTTGTAACGCGACATTTTTGTGAAAATCTTTTCCGCCATTTCTCCTCCGTCAAAATTTTGGCGCTGTTGCCGGGGAGATTGATAAACCACTATTTTGTGGTTTATTTTGTATTGAATTGAGTGGATTTTATCCATTATTCTCACACTTATTCATATAATTTGCATGTTTTACATTTTCCTTCCTAATTTTGTGCTATGATTGAAAACATGCTTCTTTGGCCTTAAATTTGCTTAATTTTAACCCTCTCTTATTAACATTCGATGCCATGATGTGTTTGTTAAGTGTTTTCATGGTTTATAGGGAAGGAATTACTTAGAGGATGGAAAAGAAGCATGCAAAAGTGGAAGGAACATAAGAAATCAAGTATTTCATAATCTGGTAGCGACGCACACGCGTGGACGACGCGTACGCGTGACTGAGCCAATGTCCAAATGACGCGCACGCGTGGCTGACGCCTACGTGTGGATAGTGCCGAGTTCAGTTGATGTGTATGCAAGGGCGACGCATACGCGTGACAGAGCGTCACGTGCTGCAATTACAGAGAACGCTGGGGGCGATTTCTGGGCCGATTTTGACCTAGTTTCACGTCTGAAAATACTGATTAGAGATTGCAGAGTGAAGTTGGAAGGGGGATTCATTTTCACTTTCATTCATTCACAATTATTAACTTTTAGATGTAGTTTTCTAGAGAGAGACTCTCTCTAGATTTTATGGTTTTTAGTTTTATTTCTCCTCCAATTCAGACTTCCATCTTGCTTTAATTAGTTTCTCTTCTCTTGTTGATTTATTTATCTTCCCAATTTAGTTTATGAACTCTTCATGTTATATTCAATTTTCATGTTAATACAATTTATGTTTTCATGTTTATGATTGCTTTCTTTAATTTGTTGTTATTGTTTCTTCTTACAATTGTTAGGCTTAGATTTTACTCTGTCTTGTTAGTTTTCTATGTTTCTATTTTATACCTTCCAAATGTTTGATAAAATGCTTCGGTGGATTTTAATTTAGATTTTTATGCTTTCGACTTGAGTTGATTAATTAGAGACTCTTGAGTTATCAAAAGTCTTTTGTGGAATGGTGATTGAAGATTACCGGTTAGCTTGAACGTTACTAAAGCTAGTCTCTCACTATGAGTTGACTAGGACTTGTGAACTCAAGTTGATTGTATGTACTTGACTTTTCTTCATTAGTTAGAGGTTGAATAAGTGAAAGCAATATACATTTACCATTACAATTGACGATGATAATTAGGATAAGACTTCTATTTCTCGTTCCTTGCTAAGAGCTTACTTAGCCATTAGTTTATTTTCTTTCCATTTACATTCGTTGTTCAACATTTAAAAACCCCAAAAATACTTTTCCTTAACCAATAATAAACTACACTTCCCTGTAATTCCTTGAGAGACGACCCGAGGTTTGAATACTTCGGTTAATTTTATTGGGTTTGTATTTGTGACAAACAATTTAAAAGTTGATTGAGGTTTAATTGTTGGTTTAGAACTATACTTGCAACGCGACATTTTTGTGAAAATCTTTTCCGCCATTTTTCCTCTGTCAAAATTTTGGCGCTGTTGCCGGGGAGATTGATAAACCACTATTTTGTGGTTTATTTTTTATTGAATTGAGTGGATTTTATCCATTATTCTTACACTTATTCATATAATTTCATGTTTTTCATTTTCCTTCCTAATTTTGTGCTATGATTGAAAACATGCTTCTTTGGCCTTAAATTTACTTAATTTTAACCCTCTCTTATTAACATTCGATGCCGTGATGTGTTTGTTAAGTGTTTACATGGTTTATAGGGCAGGAATGGCTTAGAGGATGGAAAAGAAGCATGCAAAAGTGGAAGAAATAGAAAACATAAGGTTTTTCAGAATTTGGTAGCGACGTGTACGCGTGGACGACGCGTAGGCGTGACTGAGCGAATGTCCAAGTGACGCGCACAAGTGGCTGACGCCTACGCATGGACAGTGCCAAGTTCAGCTGATGCGTACACGTGGGCGATGCCTACGCGTGACAGAGCGTCACGTGCTGCAATTATAGAGAACACTGGGAGCGATTTCTGTGCCGCTTTTAACCCAGTTTCAGGCCTGAAAGTACTGATTAAAGGTTGCAGAGTGAAGCTAAAAGGGGGGATTGATTTTCACTTTCATTCATTCACGATTATTAGGTTTTAGATGTAGTTTTCTAGAGAGAGAGAGGCTCTCTCCTCTCTCTAGGTTTTAGGGTTTTTAGTTTTATTTCTCCTACAATTCAGATTTCCATCTTGCTTTAATTTAGTTTCTCTTCTACATTCTTTTATTCTAGCCTCTTAGTTTATCTTCTCTTGTTGATTTCTTTATCTTCCCAATTTAGTTTATGAACTCTTCATGTAAGATTCAATTTCCATATTAATGCAATTTATGTTTTCATATTTATGATTACTTTCTTTAATTTGTTGTTATTGTTTCCTCTTGTAATTATTAGGCTTAGATTTTACTATGTCTTGTTAGTTTTCTATGTTTCTATTTTATGCCTTCCAAGTGTTTGATAAAATGCTTGGGTGTATTTTAATTTAGATTTTTATGCTCTTGGCTTGGGTTGATTAATTAGAGACTCTTGAGTTATAAAAAGTCTTTTGTGGATTGGTGATTGAAGATTGCCGGTTAACTTGAACTTCACCAAAGCTAGTCTCTCACTATGAGTTGACTAGGACTTGTGAACTCAAGTTGATTGTATGCACTTGACTTTCCTTCATTAATTAGAGGTTAACTAAGTGAAGGGAATCTACATTTACCATTACAATTGACGATGATAAATAGGACAGGATTTCTAATTCTCGTTCCTTGCTAAGAGCTACTTAGTCATTAGTTTATTTTCTTATCATTTACATTCCTTGTTCAACATTTAAAAACCCCCAAAATTATTTTCCTTCACAAGTAATAAACTATACTTCCCTACAATTCCTTGAGAGACAACCCGATGTTTGAATACTTTGGTTAATTTTTTTGGGTTTGTATTTGTGACAAACAATTTAAAAGTTGGTTGATGTTTAATTGTTGGTTTAGAACTATACTTGCAACGTGACATTTTTGTGAAAATCTTTACAGACATTTTTCCTCCGTCAAATTTTTGGCACCGTTGCTGGGGACATTGATGATGATTGGATTTTTGACGGTTTAGAATTTTACAAATGAAATCTCGTTGCAAGTATAGTTTCTAAACCAACAATAATCCTTTCATAAAAAAATTTGTTTGTCACAAGTACAAACCCCTAAAATCTATAAACCGAAGTATTTAAACCTCAGGTCGTTCTTCCTAGGAATTGCAATAAAGTGTCTAGTTATTGGTTATGGAGTATGTTTTGGGGTTTTGAGATAAGAGACAAGAAATGTAAATTGCAAGAGAAATAAACTAACAACTAAGAAGGCTCTTGGCAAGGTATGAGAACTAGAAATCCCATCCTAGTTATCCTTATCAATTGTGATGAGAATTGTTCATTGCTCCCACTTAGTTAACCTCTAACCATGGAGGAAAGTCAAGTGGATGAATTAACTTGATTCCACAAGTCCTAGCCAACTCCTAAGGAAAGACCAGCTTTAGTGGTATCCAAGTCAATTAGTAATCTCTAATTATCAATCAACAAAAGAGTTTGATAACTCAAGTATCACTAATTACTCTAGCTAGGCCAAGAGGAACAAAATCTAACTCATATCTAGAAGAGGCATTTCAACAAACACATAAAAGGCAATAAAGGTAAACAACATAAATTGCAAGGATTAAAGAGAACTACAACTACAAAAGCAAGAGATCAACAATGGAAAACCAAAGAAAGCACAATTATCATGAATTGCCTCAAATTGAATTAAAAGGAAATAGAAGAAACAAGAGTAGATCTACAACAAAGTATAGGAACAACATAAAGGAAATTACAACAAAAGAATGGAAGAATGATGAATGTAACAACAAAGAATTCAAAGGTAAAAGTAGATGAAAGCATGAATTAAAGCCTAGATCTAAGATTATTGACCTAAACCTAATCCTAATTCTAGAGAGAAGTGAGAGCTTCTCTCTCTAGAAACTAACTCTAACTACTTCTAAAACTAAACTATGACTAATGATCAAAAGTATGTTGATTCCACTTCAATCCTTGGCTTAAATAGCATCAGAAATGAGTTCGATTGAGCCCACAAGGCTTCTAAAATCGCTGGCCACGAGTTGCATTTTAAAAAGTCACGTGCAGCATCGGCGCGTATGCGTATAGTGCGCGTACTAATCCTTATACGTGATGCAACTATGACAAATCTTATATCATTTTGAAGCCCCGGATGTTAGCTTTCCAACGCAACTATAATTGTCTCATTTGAATCTCTGTAGCTCAAGTTATGATCGAATAAGTACGAAGAGGTCGGCTTGACAACTTTTGTGATTCCTTTATTTCTTCATGAGTTCTCCATTTTTACATGCTTTTTTTCTTCATTCCCTCAATCTGATTTTTGCCTCCTAAACCTGAAATCACTTAACAGACATATCAAGGCATCTAATGGAATCAAGGTGAATTAGATTTAGCTATTTTAAGACCTAAAAAAATATGTTTTCACTCTTGAGCACAATTAAAGGAGAATTTACAAAACCATGCTATTTCATTGGATACATGGGAGAAAAGTTGACAAAACCCTCTGAATTCAACACAAGATAAACCCTAAAAATGGGATTTATCAACCTCCCCACACTTAAACCATAGCATGTCCTCATGATAAACTAAGAAGGATAAGAAAAGAGGTATGAACATTTATTCAATGCAAAGAACTATATAAACCTATCTATATAAATGCAACTAAATGCAAAAATGATTCTACCTACTTGGTTGAAGGTAAGCCAATCTCCAAGAACATATATGCACAAGTAGGGCTAAGATCATAAGACGATTCATGAGTCCTACCAATTCAAATATAAAAATGAAGCTCAAATAGACTTGCAAGAAGAACGCTCATGAAAGCCGGGAATCAAGGATTTGAGCATCGAACCCTCACCGGAAGTGTTTGCACTCTAGTCGCTCGGTGTTTGGGGTTGATTCACTCAATTCTCTCCTAATCATGCTTTCCAAGATTTGTTTTTCTTCTAACAATCAACATTTATTTCATGCATTCATACATTTATCATGAGGTCTTTTCATAGGTTGTAATGGGGCTAGGGTCAAGGTAGGATCATATATGGTTAAGTGGACTAGAATTTGAATCTTTGATTAACCTAGACTTTTCCACCTAACCTATATAATAACCTATACAATTAAGTGCTAACCTAACTACCCATTCTTTACTTTTTCACATACTCATGCATTTCCTTTTCGCTTCACAACACATATGCATTGACTTTTATTGAACTTTACTTTGGGCCATTTTGTCTCCTTTTTATTGTTTTTCTTCTTTTTCTTTTTTTCTTTTCTTTTTTTTCTTTTCTTTTTCACATTTATTTTTTTCTTTTCTTTTTCTTTTGTTTTTTTCTCATTTTTTCTTTTTTACTATATACAAGAATGTCAATGCATAAGGTTTAACATTTGATTAATACATGAGTATGTACCCAATTTCTAATATTTACAACAAAAACAAAACACTCCTTTTATCCCAACTAATGTCCCAAGTTTTCCCACACTTGAATGATACTCACACTCACTAGCCTAAGCTAATCAAAGATCCAAATAAAGGACATTTATTGTTTTTCACTTTAAGGCTTGTAATGTGCTAAATTAAAGAACAAAGTGGTTATAAGTGAGCTAATGAAACAATGGCCTCAATTATATAAGTGTATGAATACCAGGAATAATGGACATATAGAATTAAACAAATAAAAGATCACAATCATAGAAAGAGAATAATGCACACAAGAAGGAAAATAAGTGGTTATAAGATGTAACCACACAGTTAGGCTCAAAACTCACAAGCTTGTGTTCTTAGCTCAAAATCCATGTTCCAAAATAAATTCTTTCAAGCAAGTTCACAAAAATGTTTTCTTTTTCAATTGGTAGGGTGCCCTAAAACAATTTTCTTGGAAAAAAAAATCATCACCCTAACCAAGTAGTCCTAATAAGGAAGAAGTAGTAAAAATATGTACTAACTCTAACTATCATGCAACCTATCATGCAATGCAACCACTAAAAACTAAGAGTTAGTGTTGAAAAGGGAGTTGTTACCCATGGAGATCGGTCGGACGATCTCCCCACACTTGAAGATTGCACCGTCCTCGGTGCATGCAAAGAAGAGCAAGGTGGACGCGTTGCTACAATTGATGAGCTCCTTCAAAAGGTTGTGCGGATGACTTGTTTGTTGCCCCATTTAGAAACTTTTCCCTTTTCTTCTTTCTTGGTGGCCAACCTAAAAGGAGAGAAAAAGAAAGAAAATTAAGCCTACAACAAAGATATCAAAGCAAATAAAACGTAGGCGGGGGCTAATGCCAAGTAAGAGTATGGTTCTCTACTACATGGTAGCTACAACATGTGAGTGAGAAAACAATATAAGCTAAGGCATATCAATTAATACGTGATGCAAGAGTAAAATCAAAGCATGAAGGGCATATTGAGCATCAAGTTCAAACAAGAAAGAGTAGGTCATGAAAGACAATATGAGGTCATATCAATGCATAAAGACTACAAGAGTCATACAAGATTAAGCACTGATTTAAAAATTACATCACCTATCAATATGAAACAAGTCAAGAAGCAACAAAATAATGCAAGGAATTCTCAACAATTGAGTATAAGAATTCAACACCATTATTACAATGAGAAACATAGAAAATAAAATGAAAACTGGCTATAAAAACAAAATTGAAATACAAAAAATAGAAGTATACGAATGTGATAAACAAAAGAAAATAGAAGAGGGGAAAAAAACTCTTTTTTTACCGACGCGGACGCGTCATGCATGCCCATGCATCGATGCGCAGATTAGCCGAAGGACGCGTACGCGCCAGGTGCGCGCACGCATAAGTGGGATTAGGCGTAGGGCACAGTGTTAGCCCAGGGTTGGCCCAACTCTCTGGAAAATGTACTAGGAGGGTAGGTGGCGCTATTGACGCGCGCGCATACAGCGTACATACGCGTGCATTGCGCAATTAGAATCAAGGATGCGTATGTGCGGGTTGGTCTGTGCTCTAGGCTCGATGTTCGCACAGTACAGGCCTAGTTCTCGGGTTTTTGGCTGTGAGTGGAATTTTTGCATCCACGCGTACGCGCCATGTACGCGTGCGCGTGGATGGTCGAAAATGTCCGAAGTGCGCGTACGCGCCATGTACGCATACGCGTGGGTGGTGCTCTGTTTTTCAAAATTTTTTTCAAGTTCTTGCACCAAACCAAGCATTCCAAACCTCCGAATAGCTACCAAAACACCCTAAAACCTTATTTAACATGCTAAACTACCAAATAAACTCAACAAACTACCAAATAAACTCAAGAAACTAAACAAAGTATGAAGTTAAACTAATTCTACCAATATTTACAAAAGAGAAAAATGAAAAGAGTTTACCATGGTGGGGTGTCTCCCACCTAGCACTTTTGTTTATTGTCCTTAAGTTGGACTTATGGGGTGCTCCTCTTAAGGTGGCTTGTGCCTAAACTCATCTTGGAACATCCACTAATGCTTGAGTCTCCAATAAGCACCATTCTTCAAAATTAATAACTCCAAGCTTGGGTGGAGTTCCTCACAAACCATGGGCTCCTAAAAGTGGTCCTCTTCTTGTAATCTGGGATCCCACACTTTATTTTCACACCCGTCTTGAGGTTGATCATCATTAATCCATCCAGTGGTAAGCAAGAGGAATTCTCAAGGTGATACCAAACTCTCCTTTTAGACCCATTCAATTGAGCACTAGCCTAACCCTTGCATCTAAGCCTTGAAGTATCAACCAAAATGAGTCTTGATTTGTAACGCCAACCACTAAACATTCTTCGCTTATGCTTTATCCCACAAATCATCCTAAGTTGACCATCCATTTCAAGCAAACCATAACAATAAAGCTAATAGAAATTAGTTTTACCTACTCAAGTGAAGGAATATATGACAACCTAGGCAAAGAGGTTTTCAAGGATCTTGACAAAGCGTACTCAACTCCCATCCTTCTTTTTCTAAGGACTCCCACCTCTTCACAAGATTTTTCAAATTCAATACTTTGTTTGTCAATTTCATCTAACTCTTCTCCATCACTCAAGTCATAAATGGGAGGACGAGAGAAATCTACCTCCACATCGCTTTCTATCTTGTCAAGAGAAGGTTCTTCAAGTTCAAAGGATTCACCACCACTAAGATTTGATGCCAAGGGAACTCAATTCTTGCTCCACTCTTTCCAAGTCTTCATATGGGATATGCCTTGGAGGTTGGGCACATTTCTCCTTAACATCAATTTCAATCTTCTTGGAGGAGTTGTCTATAACTTTAGGTTCCCTTGGGGGCTCCACATCTCCTAAGTCTTCAACCACTTATTCCTCTTCTTCGATAATCATAAGTTCCTCCAATTGTTCTAACACAAAGTAGCATTCCTCCTTTTTCACCGGAATTTCCAATCTCTCTTTCATGCTATGTTCTTCCTTGGATTCTCCACATGTAGCTATTGGAGTTCCTTGAGTGTTTAAGAATTGGGAGGCTAATTGATTTGTTACTGCATCCAAGGCGGCCATGAAATTTTGCACATCCTTTTTCATCTCTTCTTGCCCTTAAATAAGAACACCAAGAATGTAATCTATTAGAGGTTGGGGTGGATGAAAGGGTTCATCATTTTAGAGGGAGGGTTCATAATAGGAAGGTGGTTCATCATAGTGACGATGTGGTGGTTCTATGTTCTCCATTTGTTCTACTTGTTGCTCAACACACTCTAATCTATTGTTCTCAAGTTGAGCTTCTACAATCTCCTTCATGCTTCCCTCTTCGGTTGCTCCTCCACAACCATCCTTGGACATATGATATGAGTCCCATGCATCTAACTTCTCACGAGCGGTTGCTTGAAGCCGATCCATTGCTTCCTTAAAAGATGGACATGGATATTCTTCCATGGAGGGTTGTGGTGGAAGGTAGAACTTATCTTGAGGGTGAAAATTTTCACACATTGGAGGTGGTTGATCTTGGTCATAGTATGGAGGAGGTGGTTCTTGGAAGTATTGAGGTTGGAATGGTGGCGGTTCTATGTGTGGCTCATATGGTTCAAAAGGTAGCTGGTATGGTGAGTATAGATTAGGGTCATATGGAGGTGTTTGGTGAGAGGGGGCTTGTGAGTGTGGTAGATGGCTATGTTGAGGATATGGCTCATAGGCATATGGTGGAGGTTCTTGAAAGTCATAAGGAGATTCACAATAGGTATTTGATTGGTATGCATCATAGGATAGCTCTTCTTCATAGTGCACTGGTGGAGGTTGTTGCCATGAGGATTGATCAATTCCTTGAGGCTCCTCCCATCTTTGATGGTTCCATCCTTGATACATGTTGTCATTAAATTTCACATTTCCTACAACACAATTAGGACCAAACTCATAGCCAAAGTGAGAATTCACACTATTCACATATATACAATAACCAATAACATAACACCATTGCAACTCCCCGGCAATGGCGCCATTTTGATGATTAGATTTTTTACTGTTTAGAATTTCACAAATGAAATCTCGTTGCAAGTATAGTTTCTAAACCAACAATAATACTTTCATACAAAAATTTGTTTGTCACAAGTACAAACCCCTAAAATCTATAAACCAAAGTATTTAAACCTCGGATCGTTCTCCCTAGAAATTGCAATAAAGTGTCTAGTTATTGGTTATGGAGTATGTTTTGGGGTTTTGAGATAAGAGACAAGAAATGTAAATTGCAAGAGAAATAAACTAACAACTAAGAAGGCTCTTGGCAAGGTATGAGAACTAGAAATCCCATCCTAGTTATCCTTATCAATTGTGATGAGAATTGTTCATTGCTCCCACTTAGTTAACCTCTAACCATGGAGGAAAGTCAAGTGGATGAATTAACTTGATTCCACAAGTCCTAGCCAACTCCTAAGGAAAGACTAGCTTTAGTGGTATCCAAGTCAATTAGCAATCTCAATTATCAATCAACAAAAGAGTTTGATAACTCAAGTGTCATTAATTACTCTACCTAGGCCAAGAGGAACAAAATCTAACTCATATCTAGAAGAGGCATTTCAACAAACACATAAAAGGCAATAAAGGTAAACAACATAAATTACAAGGATTAAAGAGAACTACAACTACAAAAGCAAGAGATCAACAATAGAAAACCAAAGAAAGCACAATTATCATGAATTACCTCAAATTGAATTAAAAGAAAATAGAAGAAACAAGAGTAGATCTACAACAAAGTATAGGAACAACATAAAGAAAATTACAACAAAAGAATGAAAGAGTGATGAATGTAACAACAAAGAATTCAAAGGTAAAAGTAGATGAAAGCATGAAATAAAACCTAGATCTAAGATTATTAACCTAAACCTAATCCTAATTCTAGAGAATAGTGAGAGCTTCTCTCTCTAGAAACTAACTCTAACTACTTCTAAAACTAAACTATGATTAATGATCAAAAGTATGTTGATTCTGCTTCAATCCTTGGCTTAAATAGCATTAGAAATGAGTTAGATTGGGCCCACAAGGCTTCTAAAATCGCTGGCCATGAGTTACATTTTAAAAAGTCACGTGCAACATTGGTGCGTACGCATATAGTGCACGTACGCATCTTTATACGTGATGCAACTTTAAAAAAATCTTATATCATTTTGAAGCCCCGGATGTTAGCTTTCAAACGCAACTAAAACTGCCTTATTTGGACTTCTGTAGCTCAAGTTATGATCAAATAAGTGCAAACAGGTCGGCTTGATAGCTTTTGCGATTCCTTCATTTCTTCATGAGTTCTTGGTGCACGAAATTACAATCACACTTTTGCAATCTGCACAACTAACCAGCAAGTGCACTGGGTCGTCTAAGTAATACCTTACGTGAGTAAGGGTCGTATCCCACAGAGATTGTTGGTTTGAAGCAAGCTATGGTTATCTTATTAATCTTAGTCAGGATACCAATAGGATTCTTTAGCCTCGATTGTAAAAGATAAAAGAGCATGAAATAAATACTTATTATGCAGTAATGGAGAATATGTTGGAGTTTTGGAGATGCTTTGTCCTCTGAATTTCAGCTTTTCTCTTGTCCTCCTCTTCACACACGCAAGGCTCCTTCCATGGCAAGCTGTATGTAGGGTGTTACCGTTGTCAATGGCTACTTCCCATCCTCTCTGTGAAAATGGTCCAAATGCTCTGTCACAGCATGGCTAATCATCTGTTGGTTCTCGATCATGTCAGAATAGAATCCATTGATCCTTTTGCATCTGTCACTACGCCCAACAATCGCAAGTTTGAAGCTCGTCACAGCCATTCAATCCTTGAATCCTACTCGGAATACCACAGACAAGGTTTAGACTTTTCGGATTCTCATGAATGCTGCCATCAATTCTAGCTTATACCACGAAGATTCTGATTACGGAATCTAAGAGATACTCATTCAATATAATATAGAATGGAGGTGGTTGTAAGGCACACGTTCATGGATTGAGGAAGGTGATGAGTGTCACGGATCATCACCTTCTTCATAGTGAAGCGCGAATGAACATCTTATATAGGAACAAGCGTGTTTGAATGGAAAACAAAGATAATTGCATTAATTCATCGAGACACTGCAGAGCTCCTCACCCCCAACAATGGGGTTTAAAGTCTCATGCCATCGAAGAGTATAAAATTCAGATCTAAAAATGTCATCAGATACAAAATAAGTCTCTAAAAGTTGTTTAAATACTAAACTAGTAACCCAGGTTTACAGAAAATGAGTAAACTAAGATGGATAGTGCAGAAATCCACTTCTGGGGCCCACTTGGTGTGTGCTGGGTTGAGACTTAAGCTTCTCACGTGCCTGGGATGTTTCTGGAGTTGAACGCCAGGTTGTAACCTATTTCTGGCGTTGAACTCCAACTTGCAACCTGTTTCTGGCGCTGAACGCCAGACTACAACATGGAACTGGCGTTGAACGCCAGTTTACATATTCTATCTTCACGAAAAGTATAGACTATTATATATTGCTGGAAAGCCCTGGATGTCTACTTTTTAACTCAATTAAGAGCGCGCCAATTGGACTTCTGTAGCTCCAAATAATCAATTACGAGTGCAGGGAGGTCAGAATCCAACAGCATTCGCAGTCCTTTTTCAGCATGAATCAGATTTTTGCTCAGCTCCCTCAATTTCAGCCAGAAAATACCTGAAATCACAGAAAAACACACAAATTTGTAATAAAGTCCAAAAATATGAATTTTGCCTAAAAACTAATAAAAATATACTAAAAAGTAGCTAGAACCTACTAAAAACTAGGGGTGTTCGCGGTGCGGTTTGGTTCGGTTTTTGAATGAAAAGTCATCCGATCCGATCATCTAATTAAAGTGCGGTTCGGTTTGTTCGGTTTTTTCAATCAAATCAAAAAAATTCTACCATACTATTATGCAAAGTCATAACATTGAAATTGACAAACCGAAATACACAATAGCTAACAAAGTCTTGATCTAATGAAATTTAACGACAACAGAATTCAAATACGACAATTAAAGAAGTTCAATAGTTTAACAGTCAACACAACTGAAAATAAAAATAAATTGTCATTAAACTGATAGGAAAGTTATGGTATCTTCTCCAACAAAATAGCTAAACTTCTTAATGCAAACCAACCTGAAATAAAAAAAAACAGTTACAAATAAGAACAACAACAATAATAATTATAATAATAATAATATAAGGAGAACAACAACAAAGGCCAATTAACACAGCACATCTAAATGAACAGGCACATCATATCTAAATGATAGTAATAATAAAACATTCATGTTTTAAATAGGCTACAACTCCACAAGTTGGCTAAAACTGGCCAGAAATGTAGCATTACCGGAGTCCATCCACATACTACGGAGATGGAACTTGTGCATTACAATTAAAACCAATAAACCCAACAAGTTCTGAAACTAACTAAATTAGTTCAACTAAACTAAGCTTTTACCAATTCAACTATACAAAAACGTTTAGTTCCATGATCAATTCAATAAAACATTCGCGTGACCAATCCATACTATGTGATTTCTAACCATTAACTTTCTCTTGTCAGGATCCTAGATATGAAAAGAAAGTAAACTATAGTACAATGTCTTTTCTAACCATTCACTTGATGGTTTCTTTATTTTTTCTGCCTGTAACTCCAACACCTTCTCAGAAGGTTTCCGTTTTCTTTTAACACATGCACCACCAGCATCATCTGCAAAAGAAAATTTAAGTGCCAAATTCCGAAAATGCACAAGTCTATGTAGTTTACACGAGCGGGGTTCAAAGTTTCAAGACGTATAGCCAAATGAAACGAGACAAAATAAATTTAACTGCAGGAGTCACAATTTTTCTTGTCGAAATAGCCATTTTATGCAATCTAAAATATACATCTACAAGCAAAAGGGACGATTTTACCAGCAATCCAGCAATACCAAATTATCAACAATAAACAAGCACAGAACCAGCAATAAACAAGCACAGAATCAGCAATAAACAAGTAGCTGAAGTTTAAATCATTAAGCATAGAACCAGCATTGAATAACTGATAAACTGATAAACTGATAAATCAATAGACTGATAAACTGAATAATAGACTGATAAATTAGCAATAAACAATAAACTGATAAACTGATAAACTGATAAGTTATAACCCTAGGCCTAAAGTGAACAACAAATTAGCAAGGTTTACTTGAATAGATGGCTCGGGCTCCATATGCACTTGAATCGGACAATCGATGGCTGGGTGGGTAGGCTCCATAAACGCTGCTGGGTGGACTGGAGGCGGCGAGGTCGGACGTGGCGAGGTCGGAGGTGGCTCCAGAAACGCTGTTGGGTGGAGGCTGTGTCGTGCACCGACGGTGGGGGTTCTCCTCTATTCGGCGGTGGTATTTGGAGGAACTGAGGAAGGCTTCGACTCTCAACGAGGTGGGTGACTCAGGCTGTCTCCGTGGCTGGGTGAGTGGGTGCGCAGGCTGCACGGCGATATATGGTCGCTCACTGGCTCAGACTGGCTCCGATCTGAGATTTGGAGAGGGACTCGTGCTGTCGCGCATGGGTTTGGCCGTCTGGGGAAGGAGAAGGACGCGTTTGGGGGACAGGAATGGGGGTGTGGCCGTCTCACGTCTGGTTCTGGGTCTGGGAGGTGGGGTAGGTAGTTTTTAATTTTTAGGGTTTTGGGAAGAACCGGTTCAGTTCGGTTCGGTTAGGGTTTTAGTGGTAAGAACCAAAAACCGAACCGAACCGCAAAAAAATCGCAACACATCATTTTTTCGGTTTTTTCGGTTTTCGGTTAATTTGATTTTCGGTTTTTTCGGTTCGGTTCTTCGGTTTAGTTCGGTCTGGATCGGTTTTGAACACCCCTACTAAAAACTACCTAAAAATAATGCCAAAAAGCGTATAAATTATTCGCTCATCACAACACCAAACTTAAATTGTTGCTTGCCCCCAAGTAAATGAGAATCAAATAGGATAAAATGAATAGAATATACTATAAATTCCAGAATATCAATGAATATTAGTCCTAATTAGATGAGCGAGACTTGTAGCTTTTTGCTTTTGAACAGTTTTGGCATCTCACTTTATCCCTTGAAGTTTAGAATGATTGGCATCCATAGGAACTCATAGTTCAGATAGTGTTATTGATTCTCCTAGTTAAGTATGTTAATTCTTGAACACAGCTACTTTTATGAGTCTTGGCCGTGGCCCTACGCACTTTGTTTTTCAGTATTACTGGTGATGAAATTGTGATCATCAACAATGGCTCGAAAGACTTGGTGCTCTCAAACATAAATCACACTTTGTCACAACTCCGCACAACTAACCAGCAAGTGTACTGGGTCGTCCAAGTAATACCTTACGTGAGTAAGGGTCGATCCCACAGAGATTGTCGGTATGAAGCAAGCTGTGGTCATCTTGTAAATCCCAGTCAGGCAGATTTAACTGTATTAAGAGATTATTGGTTTTTTTGAATAATAATAATAAATTAAACAAAAAATAAAGATAGAGTTACTCATGCAATTCAATGATAGGAATTTCAGATAAGTGTATGGAGGTGCTGTGTTCCTTTCGAATCTCTGCTTTCCTACTGCTTTTATCCAATCTTTGTCACTCCTTTCTATAGCAAGCTGTATGTAGGGCATCACTGTTGTCAATGGCTACATCCCATCCTCTCAGTGAAAATGCTCTAAATGCTCTGTCACAGCACGGCTAATCATCCGTCAGTTCTCGATCATGTTGGAATAGAATCCCTTGATTCCTTTGCGTTTGTCATCATGCCTAGCAATCGCGAGTTTGAAGCTCGTCACAGTCATTCAATTCCGGAATCCTACTCGGAATACCACAGATAAGGTTAGACTTTCTGGATTCCCATGAATGCCGCCGTCAATTCTAGATTATACCACGAAGATTCTGATTAAGGAATCCAAGAGATATGCGCCCGGTCTAAGGTAGAACGGATGTGGTTGTCAGTCATGCGTTCATAGGTGAAAATGATGATGAATGTCACGGATCATCACATTCATCATGTTAAAGTGCAACGAATATCTTAGAATAAGAATAAATTGAATTGAATAGAAAATAGTGGTAATTGCATTAAAACTTGAGGTACAACAGAGCTCCACACCCTTAATCTATGGTGTGTAGAAACTCCACCATTAAAAATACATAAGTGATGAAGGTCCAGGCATGGCCGAATGGCCAGCCCCCAAAGTATGATGTAAATTCGAAAATAAAGGAGAAGGACCCGATAAGTGGTCAAAAGACTAGATAGTCAAAGACCTCTAATAAACTAGTAAAAAGTTCTATTTATACTAAACTAGCTACTAGGGTTTACAGAAGTAAGTAATTGATGCATAAATTCACTTCCGGGGCCTACTTGGTGTGTGCTTGGGCTGAACTTGATCTATCCATGAGCTGAGGCTTCTCTTGGAGTTGAACGCCAAGTTGTAACGTGTTTTGGGCGTTCAACTCTGGTTCGTGACGTGTTTTTGGCGTTTGACTCCAGAATGCAGCATGGAACTGGCGTTGAGCGCCAGTTTATGTCATCTAATTACGAATAAAGTATAGATTATTATATATTTCTGGAAAGCTCTGGATGTCTACTTTCCAACTCCGTTGAGAGCGCGCCATTTAGAGTTATGTAGCTCTAGAAAATCCATTTTGAGTGCAGGGAGGTCAGATTCCAATAGCATCAGCAATCCTTTTGTCAGCCTTCTTTCAGAGTTTTGCTCAGGTCCCTCAATTTCAGCTAGAAAATACCTGAAATCACAAAAAAAACACACAAACTCATAGTAAAGTCCAGAAATGTGAATTTAGCATAAAAACTAATGAAAAACATCCCTAAAATTAACTAGTTCATATTAAAAACTACCTAAAAACAATGCCAAAAAGCGTATAAATTATCCGCTCATCAATTACCACCAGATACATAAATGCCACAGACACATGACTAGGTGAACCTTTTCAGATTATGACTCAGCTTTGCTAAAGTCTCCAGTTAGAGGTGTCCAGAGCTTTTAAGCACACTCTTTTTGCTTTGGATCACGACTTTAACCACTCAGTCTCAAGCTTTTCACTTGGACCTGCATGCCACAAGCACATGGTTAGGGACAGCTTGATTTAGCCGCTTAGGCCTGGATTTTATTTCCTTGGGCCCTCCTATCCATTGATGCTCAAAGCCTTGAATCCTTTTTACCCTTGGCTTTTGGTTTTAAGGGCTATTGGCTTTTTCGGCTGGCTTTTTCTTTTTCTTTCTCAATTTTCTATTTTTTCGCCATATTTTTTTTGCAAGCTTTGTTCTTCACTGCTTTTTCTTGCTTCAAGAATCAATTTTTTGATTTTTCAGATCATCAATAGCATTTCTCTTTTTCATCATTCTTTCAAGAGCCAACAATTTTAACATTCATAAACAACAAGATCAAAATTATGCACTGTTCAAGCATTCATTCAGAAAACAAAAAGTATTGTCACCACATCGATATAATTAAACTAATTTCAAGGATGATTTTGAAACTCATGTACTTCTTGTTCTTTTGTATTAAAACATTTTTCATTTAAGAAAGGCGAAGGATTCATGGAATTATTCATAGCCTTAAGACATAGTTACTAAACACTAATGATCATGTAATAAAGACACAAACATAGACAAACATGAAGCTCAAAAACCAAAAAATAGAAAAATAAGAGCAAGGAGATTATGGAATGATTCCACCTTAGTGAGGGTGGCGTCTTCCTCTTGAAGAACCAGTGGTGCTCTTTGAGCTCCTCTATGTCTCTTTCTTGCCTCTGTTGCTTGATCCCTAGTGATTTTGGTGCTCCTATCCTTAGTTGCTTCCAATAGTTGTGTGGAGGAAAATATATCCCTTGAGGTATCTCAGGAATTTCTTGATGAGGGAATTCCTCATACTCTTGTTGAGGTCTACGAGTGGGCCCTCTTGATGTGCAGTCAAATGCTCTATTACTGAGTTATGAACCCTTGAGATGAATCTCTCCATCTCCCAAGACTCAGAGGTGGAAGCTTCTGTCTTCCCTTTCCTCTTTCTAGAGGTTTCTCCGGCTTTAGGTGCCATAAATGGTTATGGAAAAACAAGAAAAAGCTATGCTTTTGCCACACCAAAGTTAGAATATTGCTCACCCTCGAGCAAAAGAAGAAGAATAGATGAAGAAGAAGATATGGAGGAGAGGGAGAGGGATGTGTATTCGGCTAGTTAGGGTGGGTTTGGGTGGGGAAGAGATCTTGAATTTGAAGGTAGGTGGGGATCCTGTGGGGTCCACAGATCCTGAGATGATCCTGTGGGGTCCATAGATCCTGAGGTGTCAAGGATTTACATCCATGCACTAATGAGGCGTGTAAAATGCCCTCTACATGCAATCCTGGCATTTAACGCCAGATTGATGCTTGTTTCTGGCGTTAAACGGCAGCTCTATGCTTGTTTTGGGCGTTCAACGCCAGTCTGTAGCATGTTTCTGACATTGAACGCCAGCTTTCCTCAGTGTGCAATCCTGGCGTTTAAATGCCAGATTGTTGCATGTTTCTGGCGTTCAACGCCAGATCCATGCTTTGTTCTGGCGTTGAACGCCAGCCAGATGCTCCTTACTAGCGTTTAAACGCTAGTAAGCTCTTCCTCCAGGGTGTGCTGTTTCTTCTACTATTTTTGATTCTGTTTTTAATTTTTGTATTTGTTTTGTGACTCCACATGATCATGAACCTAATAACATATAAAAGAACAATAGAAATAAAAATAGAATTAGATAAATAAGAATTGGGTTACCTCCCAATAAGCGCTTCTTTATTGTCTTTAGCTGGACTATTACTGAGCTTTAATTAAGTCTCAGTTTTGAGCATTCTTGCTCAAAATTGCCTGCAAGATAATGCTTGACTCTTTGCCCATTAACAATGAAATTTTTGTCAGAGTCAATATCATGTAGCTCTGCAAACCATGGTACTTCCTGAATGGCAAAAAGTTGCTCATCCGGAAATGTTTCAAGGATCTCAGTAAGAGGGAGGGACGTCCCTTCTGTTGGTTCTATTCAGGACAGGTGATCTGCTACTTGGTTCTCTGTCCCTTTTCTGTCTCTTATTTCTATATCAAACTCTTGCAGAAGTAATACCCATCTTATGAGCCTGGGTTTTGAATCCTGCTTTATGAGTAGATATTTAAGAGCAGCATGGTCTGTGTACACAATCACTTTTGATCCTACTAAATAGGATCTGAACTTGTCAATGGCGTAAACCACTGCAAGCAGTTCCTTTTCTGTGGTTGTGTAGTTCTTCTGCGCATCATTTAGAACACGACTGGCATAATAAATGACGTGTAGAAGCTTGTCATGCCTCTGTCCCAACACTGCACCAAGGCATGATCACTGGCATCACACATTAATTCAAATGGTAATGTCCAGTCTGGTGCAGAGATGACTGGTGCTGTGACCAGCTTAGCTTTCAGAGTCTCAAATGCCTACAAACACTCCTTATCAATGATAAATGGCGTGTCAGCAGCTAGCAGAGTACTCAGAGGTTTTGCAATTTTTGAAAAATCTTTTATAAACCTCCTATAAAATCCTGCATGGCCCAGAAAGCTTCTGATTGCCTTAACATTGGCAGGTGGTGGTAATTTTTCAATTACCTCTACCTTGGCTTGATCCACCTCTATTCCCTTGTTCGAAATTTTGTGTCCAAGGACAATTCCTTCAGTTACCATAAAGTGACATTTCTCCCAGTTTAAAACCAGGTTAGTCTCTTAGCACCTCTGTAGAACAAGTGCTAGATGGTCAAGATAGGAGCTAAATGAGTCTCCAAATACTGAAAAGTCATCCATGAAGACTTTTAGAAATTTTTCCACCATATCAGAGAAAATATAGAGCATGCACCTTTGAAAGGTTGCAGGTGCATTGCACAGGCCAAATGGCATCCTTCTGTATGCAAATACTCCAGATGGACATGTGAATGCTGTTTTCTCTTGATCCTGGGGATCTACTGTAATCTGGTTGTAACCTGAATAGCCATCCAATAAGCAATAGTAATCATGACCTACTAGTCTTTCTAACATCTGGTCTATGAATGGTAAAGGAAAATGATCCTTTCTGGTGGCTGTATTGAGTCTTCTGTAGTCAATATACATACGCCAACCTGTAACTATTCTTGTAGGAACCAGTTCATTATTTTCATTATGAACCACTATCATGCATCCCTTTTTGGCGACGACTTGAACAGGGCTTATCCAGGGGCTATCAGAAATAGGATAAATAATTCCAGCCTCTAGTAATTTAGTGACCTCCTTCTGCACTACCTCCTTCATGGCTGGATTCAGCCGCCTCTGTGGTTGAACCACTGGCATAGCATCACCCTCCAATAGGATCTTGTGCATGCATCTGGCTGGGCTAATGCCTTAAGATAACTGATGGACCACCTAAGAGCTGTCTTGTGTGTCCTTAGCACTTAAATTAGTGCTTCCTCTTCCTATGGGCTCTAAGGTAGAGCTTATGATTACAGGAAAGGTATCACCTTCTCCCAGAAATGCATATTTCAGGGATGTTGGTAATGGTTTGAGCTCGGGTTTGGGAGGTTTTTCCTCTTCCTGAGAGATTTTCATAGGTTCTATTATTCTCTTTGGTTCCTTCAGATCAGGCTGAGCATCTTTAAAGATATCTTATAGCTCTGATTTGAGGCTCTCAGTCATATTGACCTCTTTTACCAGAGAGTCAATAATATCAATGCTCATGCAGTCGTCTGGGGTGTCTGGATGCTGCATAGCTTTGACAACATTCAACTTAAAATCATCCTCATTGACTCTTAGGGTTAATTCCCCTTTTTGGACGTCAATGAGGGTTCGTCCAGTTACTAGGAAAGGTTTTCCTAGAATGAGAGTTGCACTTTTGTGCTCCTCCATTTCCAGCACCACAAAGTCAGTGGAAAAGGCAAATGGCCCAACCTTGACAATCATGTCTTCAATCATGCCTGATGGGTATTTAATGGAGCCATCAGCAAGTTGGAGACATATCCAGGTTGGTTTGACTTCTTCAGTCAAACCAAGCTTTCTGATAGTAGATGCAGGTATTAGGTTGATACTTGCCCCAAGGTCACATAGAGCTTGCTTGGTACAAGTACCCTCTAATGTGCATGGTATCATAAAGCTTCCGGGATCTTTAAGCTTTTCTGGGAAGCTTTTCAGAATGACTGCACTGCATTCTTCAGTAAGGAAAACTTTTTCAATTTCTCTTCAGTCCTTCTTATGACTTAAGATTTCTTTCATGAACTTAGCATAAGAGGGTATATGCTCAAGTGCCTCTACAAACAGAATCTTTATTTCAAGAGTCCTGAGATAGTCTGCAAAGCGGGCAAATTGCTTATCCTGTTCCGCTTAGCGGCGTTTCTGAGGGTAAGGCATTTTGACTTTGTATTCCTCAACCTTAGTTGCTGCAGGTTTATTTCCTACAGATGTGGGTTGAGAAGCCTTTTTAGAAGGGTTGCTATCAGCACTTGTATGTGTCTGATCTGCCACTGGTATTTGAATGCCAGGGGTGGAAGCTGGAGTGGCGTTAGACGCCAACTCCTTACCTATTTCTGGCGTCTGAACGCCAAAATTGTGCTTCCTTTGGGCGTTCAACGCCAATTCCTTGCTTGTTTCTGGCGTTGAACGCCAGGACTGAGCATGATTTGGGCGTTCAATGCCAGCTTTCCACCTATTTTCTGGCGTTTGAGCACCATAATTATTCCTTTCTGGGCTCTTACTGTCCTCAGATGGATTTTGGGTAGTTTGCTCACTTCTTAATTGCTCATCTCTTGGCTTTCTGGGCTCTTCTATTATTTGTTTTGATAACTGTTGTTCTGTTTGCTTCAACTGTACTTCCATATTCATATTAGCCATACAGTAACTTGTTCTGTAGGACTGAGTTCAGCAGTTACTGTTTTAGCCTCTTCGTTGATGGAAGGTTCACTTCTTAGGTACAGATGCTAATTTCTAGCAACTGTATCAATAAGCTCTTGAGCTTCTTCTATTGTCTTTCTCATGTGTATAGATCCACCAGCTGAGTGGTCTAGAGAAATCTGAGCTCTCTCTGTAAGCCCATAATAGAAGATGTCTAACTGCACCCACTCTGAAAACATTTCAGAGGGGCATTTTCTTAGCATCTCTCTGTATCTCTCCCAGGCATCATAAAGGGATTCATTATCTCCTTGTTTAAAGCCTTGGATACTCAACCTTAGCTGTGTCATCCGTTTTGGAGGGAAGTATTGATTCAGGAATTTTTCTGACAGCTGTTTCCATGTCTTTATGCTAGCTTTAGGTTGGTTATTTAACCACCTTTTAGCTTGGTCTTTAACAGCAAATGGAAATAGTAATAATCTGTAGACATCCTGATCTACTTCTTTATCATGTACTGTGTCAGCAATTTGTAAAAACTGTGCCAGAAACTCTGTAGGTTCTTCTTGTGGAAGACCGGAATACTAGCAACTTTGCTGCACCATGATAATGAGCTGAGGATTCAACTCAAAACTACTGACTCCAATGGAGGGTATACAAATACTACTCCCATATGAAGCAGTAGTGCAGTTAGCATATGACTCCAGAGTCCTTCTGGACTGTTCATTTCCACTTAGGTCCATGATGGAGAAAGGGAGATGACATGGATTTATTTTATTTATTTTATTATATATAAAAATTTTGAAATAATAAAATAAAATAAAATAAAATAAAGACGACAATAAAAATAAAAATAAATAAAAATAAAAATAAAATAAAAAAGAATTTAAAAATATTTTATTAAAATTTTTGAAAAAGTAAGGAGAGAGAAAGTGGTTAGGATATTTTCGAAAAAGATATAAAATATATTTTTTTAAAAAATCTTTAAAGGATAAGATTTGAAAAATTTTGAAATTGAAATCTGAATTTTTATAAAAAAATTCGAAAATATGGCTTAAAATAGTTAGAAAAGATATTTTTTAAAATTTTGAATTTTATGATGAAAGAGAAAAACACACAAAAGACACAAGACTTAAAATTTTTAGATCTAATGCTCCTTGTTTTCGAAAATTTTGGAGGAAAAATACCAAGGAACACCAAACTTAAAAATTTTAAGATCAAAACACAAAGAAGACTCAAGAACACTTTGAAGATTCACAAGAACAACAAGAACAAAAGAAAGAATACCAAACTTAAAATTTTTAGAAAACCAAACTAAATTTTCAAAAATTAAAGAAAATTAACAGGAGAACACCAAACTTAAAGTTTGGCACAAGATTCAATCAAAGAAAAATTATTTTTGAAAAAGATTTTAAAAAGAAGATACCCAATTACCAAGAACATAAACCAACGCTCTAGCCAATTGAGCTATAAATGTAACGTATTTTAAAGAGGTATTTCTTTATAACTAACAATAATTAAATTTTTTTTAAAACTAATGTTTTGAAAAAGCACAAGAAAAACAAGAAAAGACACAGAACAAGAAAAACTAAAGATCAAACAAGAACAACTTGAAGATCCAGGAAAAATAAAGAACACAAATTTGAAAATTTAAAGGAAAATATAAAATATGCAATTGACACCAAACTTAAAATATAAAACTAAACTCACAGAAAAATTAAAAATTTAATAAGGAAAAATAAAATTTTTGAAAAGAAAATAAAGGACTCAGATTTGATGACTCTATAACAACAAAAATAAATTATTCCTAATCTAAGCAACAAAATAAACCTTTAGTTGTTCAAACTCGAACAATCCCTGGCAACGGCGCCAAAAACTTGGTGCAGAAAATTGCAATCACACTTTTGCAATCCGCACAACTAACCAGCAAGTGCACTGGGTCGGCCAAGTAATACCTTACGTGAGTAAGGGTCGAATCCCACGGAGATTGTTGGTTTGAAGCAAGCTATGGTTATCTTATTAATCTTAGTCAGGATTCCAATAGGATTCTTTAGCCTCGATTGTAAAAGATAAAAGAGCATGAAATAAATACTTATTATGCAGTAATGGAGAATATGTTGGAGTTTTGGAGATGCTTTGTCCTCTGAATTTCAGCTTTTCTCTTGTCCTCCTCTTCACACATGCAAGGCTCCTTCCATGGCAAGCTGTATGTAGGGTGTCACCGTTGTTAATGGCTACTTCCCATCCTCTCAGTGAAAATGGTCCAAATGCTCTGTCACAGCACGGCTAATCATCTGTTGGTTCTCAATCATGTCGGAATAGAATCCATTGATCCTTTTGCGTCTGTCACTACGCCCAACAATTACGAGTTTGAAGCTCGTCACAGCCATTCAATCCTTGAATCCTACTCGGAATACTACAGACAAGGTTTAGACCTTCCGGATTCTCATGAATGCCGCCATCAATTCTAGCTTATACCACGAAGATTCTGATTACGGAATCTAAGAGATACTCATTCAATCTAATATAGAACTGAGGTGGTTGTCAGGCACACGTTCATGGATTGAGGAAGGTGATGAGTGTCACAGATCATCACCTTCTTCATAGTGAAGCGCCAATGAACGTCTTAGATAGGAGCAAGTGTGTTTGAATGGAAAACAAAGATAATTGCATTAATTCATCGAGACGCTGCAGAGCTCCTCACCCCCAACAATGAGGTTTAGAGATTCATGCCATCAAAGAGTATAAAATTCAGATCTAAAAATGGCATCAGATACAAAATAAGTCTCTAAAAGTTGTTTAAATACTAAACTAGTAACCTAGGTTTACAGAAAATGAGTAAACTAAGATGGATAGTGCAGAAATCCACTTCTGGAGCCCACTTGGTGTGTGCTGGGGCTGAGACTTAAGCTTCTCACGTGCCTGGGCTGTTTCTGCAGTTGAACGCCAGGTTGTAACCTATTTCTGGCGTTGAACTCTAACTTGCAACCTGTTTCTGGTGCTGAACGCCAGACTGTAACATGGAACTAGCGTTGAACGCCATTTTACATCATCTATCTTCGCGAAAAGTATGGACTATTATATATTGCTGGAAATCCCTAGATGTCTAATTTCCAACCCAATTGAGATCGCGCAAATTGGACTCTTGTAGCTCCAAAAAATTCATTCCGAGTGCAGGGAGGTCAGAATCCAACAGCATTCGCAGTCCTTTTTCAACCTAAATCGGATTTTTTCTCAGCTCCCTCAATTTCAGCCAGAAAATACCTGAAATCACAGAAAAACACACAAATTCATAGTAAAGTCCAGAAATATGGATTTTGCCTAAAAACTAATAAAAATATACTAAAACGTAGCTAGAACCTTCTAAAAACTACCTAAAAACAATGCCAAAAAGCGTATAAATTATCTGCTCATCAGTTCTCCATTTTTACATGCTTTTTTTCTTCATACCCTCAATCCGATCTTTGCCTCCTAAATCTGAAATCACTTAACAGACATATCAAGGCATCTAATGGAATCAAGGTGAATTAGATTTAGCTATTTTAAGACCTAAAAAGCATGTTTTCACTCTTGAGCACAATTAAATGAGAATTTACAAAATCATGCTATTTCATTGGATACATGGGAGAAAAATTGACAAAACTTTCTAAATTCAACATAAGATAAACCCTAAAAATGGGGTTTATCAATTGATAAACCACTATTTTATGGTTTATTTTGTATTTAATTAAGTGAATTTTATCCATTATTCTCACACTTATTCATATAATTCGCTTGTTTTAAATTTTCCTTCCTAATGTTTTGCTATGATTTAAAACATGCTTCTTTGGCCTTAAGTTTCCTTCTTAGAGGATGGAAAAGAAGCATGCAAAAGTGGAAGGAACATAAGAAATCAAGTATTTCAGACTTTGGTAGCGACGTGTACGCATGGACGACACGTACGTGTGACTGAGCCAATGTCCAAAAGACGCGCACGCATAGCTGACACCTACGTGTGGACAGTGCAGAGTTCAGTCGATGCGTATGCGTAACAGAGCGTCACGTGCTGCACTGGGGGCAATTTCTTGGCCGCTTTTGACCCAGTTTTAGCTCCGAAAATACTGATAAGAGGCTGCACAGTGAAGCTGGAAGGGGGGATTCATTTTCACTTTCATTCATTCACAATTATTAGGTTTTAGATGTAGTTTTCTAGGTTTTAGGGTTTTTCGGGTTTTTAGTTTTATTGCTGCTCCAATTCATATTTTCTCTCTCTAGGTTTTAGGGTTTTTAGTTTTATTTCTCCTCCAATTCAGATTTCCATCTTGCTTTAATTTAGTTTCTCTTCAACATTCTATTATTCTAGCATCTTAGTTTATCTTCTCTTGTTGATTTCTTTATCTTTCAAATTTAGTTTATGAACTATTCATGTTAGATTCAATTTCCATATTAATGTAATTTATGTTTTCATGTTTATGATTACTTTCTTTAATTTGTTGTTATTGTTTCCTCTTGCAATTGTTAGGCTTAGATTTTACTCTGTCTTGTTAGTTTTCTATGTTTTTATTTTATGCTCTCGGCCTAGGTTGATTAATTAGAGACTCTTGAGTTATCAAAAGTCTTTTGTGGATTGGTGATTGAAGATTGTCGGTTAGCTTGGACTTCACCAAAGCTAGTCTCTCACTATGAGTTGACTAGGACTTGTGAACTCAAGTTGATTGTATGCACTTGACTTTCCTTCATTAGTTAGAGGTTAACTAAGTGAAGGCAATCTACATTTACCATTACAACTGACGATGATAATTATGATATGACTTCTAATTCTCGTTCCTTGCTAAGAGCTTACTTAGTTATTAGTTTATTTTCTTGTCATTTACATTTGTTGTTCAACATTTAAAAACCCCAAAAATACTTTTTCTTAACCAATAATAAACTACACTTCCCTGCAATTCCTTGAGAGATGACCCGAGGTTTGAATATCTCGGTTAATTTTATTGGGTTTGTATTTGTGACAAACAATTTAAAAGTTGATTGAGGTTTAATTATTGCTTTAGAACTATACTTGCAACGCAACATTTTTGTGAAAATATTTACTAACATTTTTCCTCTGTCATGGCTCAAAACATAAAGCCAGACCCAACAAGGAAGAAGGCACACGCAAAAAGGGTAGCCACTTCTGCTTGCCCAACCTATTAAGAGGTCGGGCACAACAAGGAAGGTTCGGCTCCACTTATCTAAATAAGTAACTACCCATCTAAATCTCTCCTACTATCTCTGTCTTATCTAAAAGAAAAATCTCAACAAACTCCCAAGATAAAGGGAACGGTTATCCACCAACAAAAGTGGAACTACTCCAAAAGGTGGTGACTGCTCTACTATAAATACGTTGACACCTCTTAGGTAAATTTAAGTCCCAATCTACTAATAACGTACTAAAACCCCTTGCTAACTTAAGCATCGGAGTCTCTTGCAGGAACTACACTCCACCTCCTCACAAAGAACTCAGACAATGGCATGTCGGAACCAAAACAAGTCGGAAGCTGCCTCATACAAAGTTTGGACCTCACATTCAGGTCCAAATTGCCGTTTCAGGTAACCCTCAAAATATTGGCGCCGTTGCCGGGGACCTAGAAGTCTACATCCGAGTATGGCAGACAATCAATATGAAGATTATCACACGTCATTTGAGTCAGAACCAGAACACCATCATGATTACCTAACGCTAGCATTACCTCCACCTCGAGAAAGAACGAATGCAACCCATTAGGAAGGAACGTCAGGAAACCCTCAACCACGGTAGATCCATTAAGAGGTTCAGCCACCCGAGGATGAAAAACCAACCTGATGAATGGGATTTGTGCTGGTTTCGAATTTCTCAAAATAAAAATCACTTTGTTAATAGCATAGTCCAAACCAGCAATTAAATCCTAAACATTAAAGTTTAATTAAAAAGATTTGTCACAATTAACACAAAATAACCAAGAGTATTTAAATTCCCGGGTCGTTCTCCCTAGGAATTGCAATGAAGTGCTAATTTATTGGCTATGAAGGATTGGGGGTTTGATGGTAAGAGGTAAGAAATGTAAATAGTAAGAAATTAAAAAAGCATGCAATAACTAAATATCAAAAGCAATTATACTCAAGGCAATTATTCAAGAGAAAGGAAAATTCAAATGCTAGAAACCTCTTGGTAAGGAGTGAGAGTTAAGGTTACCTATCCTAGCCATTGACCACAAACATATGGTGATTATGAAGAGTTAATCCTACTTAGTCAACCCTAAGATCGAGGATAAGTCAAATAAGCATAATTGATCTCAATCCATAAGTCCTAACCAACTCACTAATTAACTTAGTGAAAGGATAGCGTTAATGGAAACCAAATCAACTAACTACCTAATATATCAATCAAGAATGAACATCAATGACTCAAGGTAACCAAAGTCCTCAATTTCAAGCCAAGAGTGTGGAAAACTACACTAAAACTAACCCAAGCATTTTATCAAACACTTGGTGTGCATGAAAATAAAGCATATTAAATTGTAATAAAAATAAAATCTAAAGCTACCAAATGCAAGAAAATAATAATAAAAACTCAATTTAATAACAATAAACAAAGAAACATCAAATTGCATTAAATGAAAACTAAAATTAACAAGAATGTTCATAAGATAAAAAGTGACATAAAAGAGAATTAACAAGAAAAACTAAGAGAATTAAGACAATAGAGCATGGAAATATAAACGAAACTACACTAAAACAAGAATTAAAGGGAGAAATTAAAGAGAGATTAAACTAATAAATCTAATTTCTAGAGAGAAGGAGAGCTTCTCTCTCTAGAAAATGACTACAACATGATACTAAACTAAACCTAATTGCTCCCCCTTGTTTCCTCTTGAATTCTGCTTGAAATAGCTTCAGAAATAAGTTGGATTGGGTTTTGGAGGCCCAGAATTCGCCCTCAGCGTATTGCATTTAAAAGGGTCACGTGCTGCTTGTCACGCGTACGCGTCACTTGACGAACTCTGGTCACGCGGTTCACGTGTACGCTTTGCATGGCAGATTTCCAAAACATCATTTCTTCATGATTTTTCCACTTTTGCATGCTTTTTATTCATTCTTTCAAACCAATCTTTGCCTTCTAAAACCTAAAATCACTCAACAAATATATCAAGGCATCAAATGAAATTAAAGTGAATAAAATTTAGCAATTTTAAGGCCTAAAAAAGCAAGGTTTTACTTTCAAGAACAATTTAGGAAGAAATCATGAAATTATGCTATTTTAATGAATAAATGTGAAAAAAGCTGATAAAATCCACCCAATTAAAGTAAATAAATACCATGAAATATGAATTTATCACATCTCCACATTTAAACAATAGCATGTTCTCATGCTAAACTCAATAAAGAAACAAGAAAGGGGTACCAATATTTATTCAATGCAAGTAAACTACCTATATGCAATATATCTACATGAATGCAACTACTTAGTTAAAATAATTCAATTTCTAAGAATACATATATGAACATAAGGGCTAAAGCAAGCACAACCAAATCAAATCCACAATTGAATTGAGTTATTGAAAAGAATTTAGCAACTTGCAAGATAAGAAATATTAATAGGTGGAAGCATGGAATTGAGCAATCGAATCCTCACCGGATGTGTATACACTCTATTTGCTCAAGTGTTTAGGGTCAATTCACTCAATTCTCCTCTAATCATGCTTTCCAAGATTTGTTTATTATCTAACAATCAACAATCATTCAATGTATGCATACAAATATCATGAGGACTTTTCAAAAGTTGCAATGGGGTTAGGCTCATGGTAAGGTTATATATGGTCAAGTGAGCTTGAAATTTGAATCTTTGATTAACTTAAGCTCTCACCTAACCTACATCCTATACAATTCAAATACAAACCTAACTACCTATTTTTCACTTTTCACACACTCATGCATTCTTTCAATTCATGTCACACATGCATTTTTATTTCTCAAATGTTGGGGTTAACATTTGTCCCCTTTTTATTGCTTTCTTTTTTTTCTTTTTCTTTTCCTTCTTTTTATTTTTCTTTCATTTTCTCTTTTTTTCACAATAAAATATATACAAGAGACTAATGCATATGGTTTAAATATTGAATGCATGAATATGTATCTAATTCCCAAGATCTTCAACAAAAGTACAAAAATCCACTTTTACCTCAACCAAAGTTCCCAACTTCCCCACACTTAGATGATACACACTCTCACTAGCCTAAGCTAATAACAAAAAATACAAATTAAGGACATTTATTATTTTTCACTTAAGGTAGTGATGTGCCAAAATTAAGAACAAAAGAGAATTAGAATAGGCTCAAAGTTGGTTAACATAGGAAGATAAAAGGGTGTGCTATTTGGATAAGTGAGCTATTTGAAATGAAGGCCTCAAACATATAAATGCATTCATACACAAAATAATAGACATAAAAAATCCAACAAATCAAAGATTACAATCATAGAAAGAGAATAACACACACAAGAATGAAAATAGTGGTTATATGATGTAACCACACAGTTAGGCTTAAAACTCACATGCTTATGTGTTCTTAACTCAAAAATATGTTCCATAATATATTTCAAGCAAGTTTCAATGAAACAAATATCAACTCATATCAATTAGGATATCAATGCCCTATCAAGAATTTTTTTCTTGGAAACCTTCATTATTTTAACTAAGCTTATTATATATGCAAACCAAGAAAATGTGAAAGTATTCGGATTAGCAATTTTCACCCAAGATTGCCAATCAATGATGACCTCTCTACACTTAAAGGTTTGCACAGTCCTCCGTGCATTCAAAGGTGAGCAAGGGGGTTATGGCGACTATACGGATTGCCACCTTCAGCTGGTGGATCAATCAGCTATTGTGTGTTTTTTCTCCCGCTTCCCTTGTTGCTAATAGTGCATCATCCATGAAAAGATAGAAAACAGGATGGTGATACAAGTAAATGCAAAAGCAAGAAAGTATAGATTGTTGGAATGAGTTGATCATCACTAAAATAAAGTGAGTGAAAAAGTTTGTGACATGAAGGAAACAAGTGTGCGTATTCTAAGTTGCGCACGGTTTAGAACACACACACCAGCAAAGAAAGCTATGTCACAATTACACAAAAGAAGTGTGCACTTCACTCATTCTAGTGTTCTTGAGATACTTTAAAAGAAACTTGTAGGTTAAGACAAACAAACAAGCAATAAAGAAGCATGAAAGCACTCAAGCAATTGTGAAATGGATAATGGAGAAAAGTTTGTTTGCAACACCTAATTGACATGAAGTGACAAACATGGCAAGCATAGTCCACAAAGCTTAAAAAGCTCAAAAAATGTCATTAGGTGAGTTTACGATCCAATTTCACAATTTCTTAATTTCAATGCATCAACTAGGTGACTTAAATAAAAATCAATCATAGAAAGCATCACCTAAAAAATGCATCAACTAAAAATAAATTGCCTAATGAAAGATAATGAAATCAAATCACATGGTGGCCAAAATATACAATTTAGAAATCTAAAAACATTCTCAAAGACAATGTTATGAGTACTTGGTATGCACAAAATTAAACATGAAGAACTCAATACCAAGCAATAATTTATAACTTTAACAAAGAATTCCAACAATAAATATTTATAACAATGATGCTAAAATAGCATCCAATCAGTAATCAGCAGCAATATCTCAATAGAATTAGCAAATCAAAGTAATAATCCAACACTTAGCACCAAAATAGAAAATTAAACTAACTAACTAACTAACAAACTAATTAAAGAAGATGATGGTGGGTGGTGAATGATAGTGGTGGATGGTGGTTGGGGAAGGGAAAAAAGAGAAGAGATGAGAAAAGAAGAAAAGAAATAGAGAGAAGAGAAGAAAAGAAGTATGTGAAACAGGGGAGCGGTCACGCGTAAGCAGAGTGTCACGCGTACGCGTGTGACTTGCAAAAATAGGGATCAACGCGTACGCGTCTGGCAGGCGCACGCGTGATAGGGTGAAAATGGAAGGCGACGCGTACGCATTGGGCGCGCGTACGCGTGGTAGGCAGGTTTGAAAAAAAATGTGTGTATGCACTTATGTGTGCGAACGCTTTGGGAAGAGAGATGGTATGAAAGTGTGCCTATGCACAGGCTTGTGCGTACGCACAAAAGGAATTTTTTTTACTGAGAACGGGTCATGTGTGCATGCACACAGATGCGTGCGTACGCACAAGGATGGAGAAAAGATGGGATGCGCATGCACAAGGGTGTGCAAGCGCTCCCAACAGAAGGGATGCAAACGAGTGTGCGTACGCACAGATGGGTACGTATGCATAGATGACAAAAACTAGGGAAAGTTTGCGTACGTACAATGATCTATTTTTCAAAAATATTTTTTAAATTCTAAGGTACCAAACTTGAGATCAAACAAAGGTTTTCAATCCCAAAACATCCAACATTTCAAAACCACATGATCCAACTAAAATTAATCTAACAAAGCTCAAAATGAAACTAATCCTAAGCTTGCTAAAAGAAATAAAATGCAATGAATTAAAACTATATATAAAGAGAGGATTAGAAAGGTGTTACATGGTAGGGTGACTCCCACCTAGGACTTTTATTTATTGTCTTTAAGTTAGACAATTGGGAGAGCCCTTACTATGGTGGCTTGTGCTTGAATTCCCCACCAATGCTTAAATTTTCAATGTGCTTCGGAATCCCAATCCTAACAATTAACAAAAATAAAAGATAACAAAAAAGCAAGCTATTTAGATATTAACCTCTTTATAATAGCCAATAACATAACACCATTGCAACTCCCCGGCAATGGCGCCAAAAACTTGACGAATGGAATTTGTGCCGGTTTAGAATTTTTCAAAATAAGAATCACTTCGTTGATAGAATAGTCCAAACCGGCAATTAAATTCCAAACATTAAATTTTAATTAAAAGGATTTGTGACAATCAACACAAAATAACAGAGAGTATTTAAACTCTAGGGTCGTTCTCCCAAGGAATTGCAATGAAGTGCTCATTTATTGAGCTTTGAAAGATTGGGGGTTTGATGGTAGCAGGCAAGAAATGTAAATAGCAAAGAATTAAAGAAGCATGCAATAACTAAATATCAAAAGCAATTAAACTCAAGGCAATTAATCAAGAGAAAGAAAAATTCAAATGTTAGAAACCTCTTGGTAAGAAGTGAGAGTTAAGGTTACCTATCCTAGCCATTGACCACAAACATATGATGATTATGAAGAGTTAATCCTACTTAGTCAACCCTAACATCGAGGATAAGTCAAATAGGCATAATTGATCTCAATCTATAAGTCCTAGCCAACTCACTAATTAAATTAGTGAAAGGCTAGCGTTAATGGAAACCAAATCAACTAACTATCCTAATATATCAATCAAGAATGGACATCAATGACTTAAGGTAACCAAATTGCTCAATTCCAAGCCAATTGTGTGAAAAACTACACTAAAACTAAACCAAGCATTTTATCAAACACTTGGTGTGCATGAAAATAAAACATATTAAATTGCAATACAAATAAAATCTAAAGCTACCGAATGCAAGAAAATAATAATAACAACTCAATTTAATAACAGTAAACAAAGAACATCAAATTTCATTAAATGAAAACTATAATTAACAAGAATGTTCATAAGATAAAAAGTGACATAAAAGAGAAATTAACAAGAATTAAGAGAATTAAGACAATAGAGCATGGAAATATAAATGAAACTACACTAAAACAAGAATTAAAGGAAGAAATTAAAGAGAAATTAAACTAAAAATGACCTACAACATGATACTAAACTAAACCTAATTGCTCCTCCCTTGTTTCCTCTTGAATTCTACTCAAAATAGCTTCAAAAATGAGTTAGATTGGGTTTTGGAAGCCCAGAATTCACCCCCAGCGTATTGCATTTAATGAGGTCACGTGCTGCTTGTCCTGCGTACGCATGGGTCACGCGTACGTGTCGCCTGACGAACTCTGGTCACGTTTACGCCTCGCATGGCAGATTTCCAAAGCTTCATTTCTTTATGATTTCTCCAATTTTGCATGCTTTTTCTTCATTTATTCAATCCAATCTTTTCCGTCTAAACCTGAAATCACTCAACAAACATATCAAGGCATCAAATGGAATTAAAGTGAATAAAATTTAGCAATTTTAAAGCGTATAAAAGCATGTTTTTTCTTTCAAGCACAATTTAGGAAGAAATCATATTTCAATGAATAAATGTGGGAAAAGTTGATAAAATCAACCCAATTAAAGTAAATAAATACCATGAAATGTGGATTTATCACACCCCATCCAACAAAAATACTAGGGCTAGTCCACAGCCACCATGAGCGACTAGAACTGGAAGCTGAACAATAACGAGAAGCAGAATGGGAATTGCAAAGGGAGATATGACGACGAAAAGTGCTAGAAGAAAAGCCTTTAAGGTTGGAGTTGAGCTCCAAAGACAGAGCAATCGAGCAGATCGGGAGGAAAGCCCTTTGGGAGGAGATTTCAAAACTCCCGACATGGATCTCTATCATGGAACGACCGATACGAGACACCACCTTAGTAATTTCAAGAGTCGGATGTACCTAGCTGATGCCTCTGATTTGACTCGTTGCAAAGCATTCCCGACAAATTTGACCAAAGTCTCAATGAAGTGGTTTGAAAACCTATCTCCCAGGTCAGTAACTTACTTTGATGACCTAGCAAGGAAGTTTCTTTCCAGATTTTCAATTCAGAAAGATAAAGTGAAGCATGCTCTAAGCTTGCCAGGGATTAAACACGAGGTCGGAGAGGCACTCCGAGACTATATGGAGAGATTCAACAAAGCCTGCTTAGAAATATAAAACTTGCCTACTGAAGCAATGATAATGGGATTAGTTAATGGCATTAAATAAGGGCCGTTCTCTCAATCTATATCCAAATGACACTCGACTTTCTTGTACGAAGTACAAGAGTGGACAGAAAAATACATCAACATGTCCCAACTTAGAGAGCCTCCCTTGAGGCCTAACCTTCCTACCCAACATGGGAAAAGGAGAAAGAAACTAAGAAAAAGGAGCCATATAACTCAAAAAAACTTCAAAGGTATCATAATTACACATACTTCGAGTCTCTCTTGTGGATGTCTACAGGGAGATATGTCACATTGAGAAACTTCCTCCTCCTCGCCCCATCAAACATAAAAAGGCAGGAAATTGGACAGAATACTATGAGTACCACAAACTTTACGAGCATTCCACCAACAATTGCTATGATTTGAAGAATGTTGATAAACCGCTATTTTACGGTTTATCTTGGACTTAATTTAGTGGATTTTATCCATTATTCTCACACTTATTCATTGAATTCGCATGTTTTACATTTTTCTTCCTAATTTTGTGCCATATGATTGAAAACATGCTTCTTTGGCCCTAAATTTGCTAAGTTTAATCCTCTCTTATTACCATTCGATGCCTTGATATGTGTGTTAAGTGATTTCAGGGTTTATAGGGCAGGAATGACTTAGATGATGGAAAGGAAGCATGCAAAAGTGGAAGGAATACAAGAAATTGAAGGAATTGATAAGTTGTCAACCCTGACCTCTTCGTACTAAATCGACCATAACTTGAGCTATAGAGGTGCAAATGAGGCGATTCCAATTGTGTTGGAAAGCTAACATCCGGGGCTTCAAAATGATATGCAGTTTGCCATAGTTACTATTCCGAGGGTTACCTGAAACTGTAGGTCGATCTTGGTCGAGATCTTCTGTGTGGGTCAGAGTTGTTGATGTCCGACTTGTGGGACTTGGTGATGGTGCTGATCCTTCGTCCCCGGAGGGTGGGGGGTACCTGCAAGGGACTCTGATGCTTAAGTTAGCAAGGGTATTAAGCAAGTATTGAGTAGAATCAGAGTATGAGTTATTCCTGGGTGCTCCAGTGTATTTATAATAGTGTAGAGTGACCTTCAAAGATAAGATAAGTTAGTTATCTTATCTTATCTTTATCTTATCTTCGAGTGAGGTCATCTTATCTTCAAGGGAACTGCCCTTCTCTCTGTAGGCTTGGGATGCCCTTGGGTTCGGGTCGTGTTCCTCTGTTTGGGCCCTTTATTGCGCTTTCCTGGTAGTTTGGCTGAGCTCTTTAGGAAGAGGTCGGATTGTCTGACCTGAAGAGGCCGGTCGCTTTGTCGATAGAACTTCCCGGGTTGGATAGCTCGACCCATGATATGAATAGTGCCCCTGCTCGAGCTTGGTCTTTTATCTGGAGGTCGAGCCTTAGTTTTAAGATTTCGAGCCTTCTCGGAAAAATCCAAACTCGAGCATTTTGCCGCTTTATCTTTCGTAGAGCTCCTTCTTGAATGCGGAACGTTTCTGTTCCGTTTCTTCTGAAAGTGCACGCTTTTTCATTTAGTGTTTTTTCCTTGGGAATGCACGAGGGTTTTTAATGCCCCCATTAATTTGGTTTTTGTTCCGTTTCTCTTGGTTTCCTTTATTCAAATTTTGTATCCAAGAGACGGTTTTTCTTTTCCCTGTAACTTCCCTTCTTTTTCGTTGTTTCCTGTCCTGCATTTTTCGTTTTCTCTCTTGTGACACTTTGGCATTCGCTTGGTGCTTTCGTTTTGTGGTCGATTCTCCGCTGCTCTTTTTCAAAGTTTTCTTCCTTCTTCCAGGTTGGCTTTGCTTTTTCTCTTTACCTTTTTATTTCTGCTACTTTTGCTTTTGATTTCTTTGATGACGCTCTGATTTTGTACGTTGGAAAGTGATGAGCGGATAATTTATACGCTTTTTGACATTGTTTTTAGGTAGTTTTTAGTATGATCTAGTTACTTTTAGGGACATTTTCATTAGTTTTTATGTTAAATTCACATTTCTGGACTTTACTATGAGTTTGTGTGTTTTTCTGTGATTTCAGGTAATTTCTGGCTGAAATTGAGGGACTTGAGCAAAACTCTGAAAAGGGCCGACAAAAGGACTGCTGATGCTGTTGGAATCTGACCTCCCTGCACTCGAAATGGATTTTCTAGAGCTACAGAACTCCAATTGGCGCGCTCTCAACGGCGTTGGAAAGTAGACATCCAGAGCTTTCCAGCAATATATAATAGTCCATACTTTATTCGGAAATTGACGACGTAACATGGTGTTGAACGCCACGTACATGCTGCTGTCTGGAGTTAAACGCCAGAAAAACGTCATGATCCGGAGTTGAACGCCCAAAACACGTTATAACTTGGAGTTCAACTCCAAGAAAAGCCTCAGCTCGTGGATAGACCAAGCTCAGCCCAAACATACACCAAGTGGGCCCCGGAAGTGGATTTATGCATCAATTACTTACTTCTGTAAACCCTAGTAGCTAGTTTATTATAAATAGAACTCTTTACTATCATATTATCATCTTGGTTTTGATCCCTGGATTGTATTTTGATCCAGTGACCACGTTTTGGGGGCTGGCCATTCGGCCATGCCTGAACCTCTCTCACTTATGTATTTTCAACGGTGGAGTTTCTACACACCATAGATTAAGGGTGTGGAGCTCTGCTGTACCTCAAGTTTCAATGCAATTACTATTATTTTCTATCCAAATCAATTTTATTCTTAATCCAAGATATACGTTGCACTTCACCTTGATGAATGTGATGATCCGTGACACTCATCATCATTCTCACCTATGAACGCGCGTGACTGACAACCACTTCCGTTCTACCTTAAGCCGGACGCATATCTCTTAGATTCCCCAACAGAATCTTCGTGGTATAAGCTAGAATTGATGGCGGCATTCATGAGAATCCGGAAAGTCTAAACCTTGTCTGTGGTATTCCGAGTAGGATTCTGGGATTGAATGACTGTGACGAGCTTCAAACTCCTGAAGGCTGGGCGTGATGACAAGCGCAAAAGAATCAAGAGATTCTATTCCAACCTGATTGAGAACCGACAGATGATTAGCCGTGCTGTAACAGAGCATAGGAACATTTTCACTGAGAGGATGGGATGTAGCCATTGACAACGGTGATGCCCTACATACAGCTTGCCATGGAAAGGAGTAAGAAGAATTGGATGAAAGCAGCAGGAAAGCAGAGATTCAGAAGGAACACAGCATCTCCATACGCCTATCTAAAATTCCCACCATTGGATTACATGAGTAACTTTATCTTTATTTTCAGTTTATTTAATTTAATCCTATAATCTCTTAATTTAGTTATTTAACCTGACTGGGATTTACAAGGTGACCATAGCTTGCTTCATACCAACAATCTCCATGGGATCGACCCTTACTCACGTAAGGTATTACTTGGACGACCCAGTGCACTTGCTGATTAGTTGAGCGAGACTGTGAAGTTAATTTTGGACCATGGTTCTGTGTACCAAGTCTTTGGAGCCATTACCTTGGATTGTTGAAGTGAAAAGAATGAATCACGATTTCGCCCACCAAGTTTTTGGCGCCGTTGCCGGGGATTGTTCGAGTATGGACAACTGACGGTTCATCTTGTTGCTCAGATTAGGTAATTTTTATTTTATTAAAAAAAATTCGAAAATCTTTTCAAAATCTTCTCCCTATTTTCGAAAATTATTCAAAAATTTTTTTTATATGCATTCTAGAGTTTCATGAAGCATGTTGAAGTTTGGCTGGCTGTAAAGCCATGTCTAAATTCTTTTGGACTGAGGCTTCAAAACCATTTTCATAGAGGCAAGCTAATTTGATTATTAGCTGTATGCTAAAGCTTGGCTGGCCATTGGCCATGTCTAGTGTTTTGGACCGGGGCTTTCACAAAAGCTTGGCTGGCTATTAAGCCATGTCTAATTCCTGGACTGGAGCTTTAAACTAACATTGCGAAGATTCCTGGAATTCATATTAAAAATTTTTGAATTTCTTATTTTATTTTTCCTATATATTTTACGAAAAAATCAAATAAAATAATAAAAAAATTAGAAAATCATAAAAATAAAAAATATTTTGTGTTTCTTGTTTGAGTCTTGTGTCAAGTCATAAGTTTGGTGTCAATTGCATGTTCATCTTTTTCTTGCATAAAATTTTCGAAAAAAATTCATGCATTCATAGTGTTCATCATGATCTTCAAGTTGTTCTTGATGAACTTTCTTGTTTGATCTTCATATTTTCTTGTTTTGTGTTGTATGGTGTTTTTCATATGCATTCTTGCATTCATAGAGTCTAAACATGAAAAATTTCTATGTTTGGTGTCTTGCATGTTTTCTTTACATTGAAAATTTTTCAAAAATATGTTCTTGATGTTCATCATGATCTTCAAAGTGTTCTTGGTGTTCATCTTGACATTCATAGTGTTCTTGCATGCATCATGTGTTTTGATAAAAAATTTTCATGCATTGAGTATTTTTAGTGTTTTTCTCTCTATCCAAAAAAAAAAATTTCAAAAATAAAAAAAATATCTTATCTTTTTAAATCTTATCTTTTTAAAATCTTTTTCAAAAATCATATCTTTTCCATCTTTTCATCATTTTCGAAAATTTCAAAAATCTTTTTCAAAATATTTTCAAAATCTTTTTCTTATCTTTACATCATATTTTCGAAAATTGCATCAAAAATTAATGTTTTGATTCAAAAATTTCAAGTTTGTTACTTTCTTGTTAAGAAAGATTCAAATTTTAAGTTCTAGAAACATATCTTGTGATTTCTTGTGAGTCAAGTCATTAATTGTGATTTTAAAATTCAAATCTTTTTCAAAACTAATTTCAATCTTATCTTTTCAAAACCATATCTTTTTAAATCATATCTTTTATATCATTTTTTTTCTTTTTTTTCAAAATTTTATCTTTTTCAAAAAAAATTTTTTTTAAAATATCTTTTCTAACTTCTTATCTTCTTATCTTTTCAAAATTGATTTTAATATCTTTTTTTCAACTAACTAATTAACTTTTTGTTTGTTTCTTATCTTTTTCAAAATCACCTAACTACTTTTCCCTCTCTAATTTTCGAAAATACCTCCCTCTTTTTCAAAAATTCTTTTTAATTAATTAATTGTTTCAAATTTTAGTTTTAATTTTCGAAAATTACTAACCCATTTTTCAAAATTATTTTCGAATTTCTCTCCCCCTCATCTCTTTCTATTTATTTTATTTATTTACTAACACTTCTCTTCACCTCTCTTCATCTCCAATCACTGCCTCTATCCTCACCATTGTGATTGGATTCTCCACTTTTATTCCTTTCTTCTTCTACTAACAATAAGGAACCTCTTTACTGTGACATAGAGGATTCCTCTTTCTTTTCTTGTTCTCTTCTTCCCTATATGAGCAGGAGCAAGGACAAGAACATTTTTATTGAAGCAGATCATGAACCTGAAAGGACTCTGAAGAGGAAGTCTAGAGAAACTAAAAATCAACAATTCAGAGAAACCTCAAAAAAAAAAGAAGAAAAAAAAAGACAAAAAGGAAAGACAAAAAGCTTCCACCTCCGAGTCATGGGAGATGGAAAGACTCATCTAAAGGGTCTATAGCTCAGTGGTAGAATATTTGACTGCAAATCAAGAAATCCCTGAGATACCTCAGGGGATACATGTTCCTCCACATAATTATTGGAAGCAACTAAGGATAAGAACACCAAAATCACTAGGGATCATGCAACAGAAGCAAGGAAGAGACATAAAGGAGCTCAAAAAGCACCATTGGACCTTCAAGAAGGCGCCACCCTCACTCAGGTGGACTCATTCCTTGTTCTTATTTTCCCTGCTTTTTCGGTTTTTATCCTTCATGTCTATCTATGTTTTGTGTCTCTACTTTATGATCATTAGGATGTAGTAACTATGTCTTAAAGCTATGAATAAAATCCATTAATCCTTCACCTCTCTTAAATGAAAAATGTTTTAATTCAAAAGAACAAAAAGTACATGAATTTCGAATTTATCCTTGAATTTAATTTAATTATATTGATGTGGTGACAATACTTTTTGTTTTCTGAATGAATGCTTGAACAGTGCATATTTTTGATCTTGTTGTTTATGAATGTTAAAATTGTTGGCTCTTGAAGGAATGATGAACAAAGAGAAATGTTATTGATGATCTGAAAGATCATAAAATTGATTCTTGAAGCAAGAAAAAGCAGTGAAAAAGCAAAGGCTTGCGAAAAAAATGGCGAAAAAAATGGCGAAAAAAATAGAAAGAAAAAAAAAGCAAGCAGAAAAAGCCAATAGCCCTTAAAACCAAAAGGCAAGGGTAAAAAGGATCCAAGGCTTTGAGCATCAATGGATAGGAGGGCCCAACGAAATAAAATCCAGGCCTAAGCGGCTAAATCAAGCTGTCCCTGACCATGTGCTTGTGTCATGAAGGTCCAAGTGAAAAGCTTGAGACTGAGTGGTTAAACTCGTGATCCAAAGCAAGCTCTTTGTGTATCTTGGTTAAACTCCTCTTTAACCCTTTTCTGTATCTCTTTGTGTTGACCAAGCCTGGGACTACCAAAAAGAAAGCTTCTTGTATTTTTTTTAGGTCGGCCCAGGGACATAAAGTCTTCTTCATGTATGATGAGTCTTTCCACGATTTTAAGAATTATTTTTTCAAGATCCGAGCTGTTGAAGGAGCTCATCCTTTCTTCCTGGATGAGAATGATGAGCCTCGTTTTCCTTTAGAGTGGCAGAGGAATGTAGTTATGTCTAGGTATACCTGGGAGATGTTAGACGAGGTCGAGCAGGCCTTTGTTGCTGCTTTAGAGGATATTTGGGGGGAGCCTCCTCATCTTGAGACCAAGAAGTTTCTGGGGGATCCATCCTTGATTCGTGCTGTTCTGGATATTTTATAAACTGTGTTCCCATGTCTTTTGTTTCTCTGTTTTCTTTTCTGGGTATTCATAAGTTGTTTGTATTTTTCCTATTTTTCAGAGATGTCAAAGAACAATGATTCACTGAAGGCCTTTAAGAAGGCGAGGAAGGCTACCACGGCTTAGAACGTCCCGACAAAGGTGGTTGGGGAAGGTTCTTCCCAAGTTTTATCGTCCCGAGCTCTCCTGGGCCGAGGAGGATAATCCCGACTTCCCGGGTTCGTTTGGTCGACCCACCTCAGACTTTAGTGGGTACCTCTGCTCCTCCAGTTGCTCCTCCTCCAAAAAGACCTCGGACTGTCGAGCCATTTAATCTTGGTGCTCCCGATTTTGATGCCGTTGGGTTTGTAGACCAACAAATTGCTCCTTATGGTGTGATGCCTATCGACGATGTATCCATTCTTCGTCATATAGAGTTTATTACTCGGAGTGGTGTTACTCTGGCACACATGGGGGCAGCTTTGTACCAAACTGCTCAAGATCTTCCTATTCATGCTACCAAGGCTTTTATGGAGGAGGCGAAATCAGAATTTGACCGAATTAAGGGTTTGAAGGAGGAGCTCGAGGTGGAAGTGGCCGAGCTGAAAAAAGAGCTAAAGGGGGAAAAGGCCCGGGCTGTTGGTCTGGCGGCTGCTGTGCAACTAGCCGAGGATACAGCTGAAAAACACAAGGATAGCTATGTCACTACTTATAAAGAGGTGATAGAGCTCAGGAGTAGGTTGGAGTCTGTTCAGGCCGATTATTCTGAACTTCAAAGTCATCTCGTAGGTAGTGTTACTGCGGCTTATGAGAATTTGAAAGAGCAATTCCAAGTTCTTGCGCTAGATCTTGACCTTTCCCATATTAGTCTGGATAATATTGTTAGGGATGGTAAGATTGTCCTTGATGACCTCGATGATGATGATGATGCCGTCCCTCGTCCAGCTACTTTTGTCAAAGCCTCTGTTGTCTCGCCTTCCTCAACCTCGGCAGTTGAAGCTACTCAGCCGGAATCTGATCCAGACGTCCAGATTTTGAACCGGGATGACGGGACAGTGGACGCAGTTCCCCTTCAGACTCACCCTCCTTCTCCCCAAGATGCTGCTACTGGGAAGCCTTTGGATCCTCGATAATTTTTCTGATATATTTGTGTATAGCCCGGTTTTTGTGGGCTTTTGAACTCTTTATTTTTGTAAGTTTGTGATCTCTGACTTTGGATGCTCCAGTTGCTACTTTAGCAACTTTATTTTGAAAAATAAAATAGTTTCTCTTGCTCTTGGGGTTGGCTTCGGGCGGCCTCTTGAGTCTTTGTTTTATGGTAACTGCCTTGTTTTTTGTGATATGCTTGCTTGCAGCTTTCTTTTAGCATTTACCTGGAATCTTCAGAGTTTTTTTTATCCGACCTTTTTTGATCGTCTTTGGCGAGGTCGAGGTCTATCGGGTCGAGTTATCTCTCCTCTGTTGGTTGATTCTCTCAGTTGATCTTTTCTTGAGTTATTTCTAGTAACCCCTTGGGATTACTTTTTATAACTTTTTGTAGCTTTAATCCGACTTCTTCATGTTGGTCGCTGTTCCGTTACTAGGTGATCCTTTTTCTTAGATCTTGTTCAGATCTCTTTTGAGGCTTTACCTTTTGTAACTTTATCTTTTTGGGGCCGACTTCGTCATGTCGGACTTCGTCGAGTTACTTGATAATCCTCTTTTTTGGACCTTGTTCAAGTCTCTTTCAGGGATTATCTTTTGTAACTTTATCTTTCCGGGACGACTTTGTCACGCCGGGCCCTGTCGAGTTACTTGATAATCCTCTTTTTTGGATCTTGTTCATGTCTCTTTCAGGGATTATCTTTTGTAACTTTATCTTTCCGGGCCGACTTTGTCACGTCGGGCCCTGTCGAGTTACTTGATAATCCTCTTTTTTGGACCTTGTTCAGGTCTCTTTCAGGGATTATCTTTTGTAACCTTTTAGGAGTCCGACTTCCTCATGTCGGGCTCTTTAAAGTTATAGTAATCCTCTTTTATAGGGTTGGCCAGACCTCTTTCCAGGGCTTTACATATAACGTGGGTTGTTGTGGCTGGTCCGACTTTTTGTGCCGGCCAGTCTTTAAGTTATTTTATAGCAATCCATTTTATTAGGTCCTCGTCAAGTCCTTTCTATGGATCACTTTCTATAACTTCTTGCATTATTCTGTTTTCATCTTTGCCGATATTGTAGAATTTGGGCCTTTAGCCCTCATTTTTATCGTGATCGCGCAGTGAATTCGATTTTTGTCGATCTGTAGCTTTATAATCGGGCGATAAATGTTTTCAGAATAATACGACTTGAGCGTTTGTGGAGAATCTGAACAAATTTTATTAAACGAAAATGCAAATATACATGAGGAGTTAATTTCCTAAATCGGGTGATATGTAGGTCTTGCCGGGGCGCCTCTTTAAAAAACCTTTTTCAGGAAAAAGAATGTGCCTTGTCCAAGATCTTTTATCATCCCTAGCTATAGTACCTTCTTAGGTTGCAGGTGTGCCATGATCTAGGAAGCTCTCGCCCGTCGAGTTCGGAAAGTTTGTAGTAGCCCTTTTCCAATACTTCTAATACTCGAAAAGGTCCTTTCCAGTTTGCTGCCAGCTTTCCTTCTCCAGGTCGAGTTGTTCCTATATCGTTTCGGATTAGGATAAGGTCGTTTTCGATAAAGGCCCGCTGTCTTACTTTTCGGTTGTATCTGGAGGCCATTCGTCTTTTCAGCGCCTCTTCCCTTATCTGATCTTTCTCTCGGATTCTGGAAGTAAGTCGAGCTCTTCCCTTTGAAGTTGGGAATTCCATTTTTCGCTAAAATGGATTACTCTGGGTGATTCTTCTTTGACTTCTACTGGAATCATTGCCTTCATTCCGTAAGCTAATCGGAAGGGTGACTCCTTTGTTGTGGAATGTGGAGTCATTCGGTATGCCCATAGGACTTGTGGGAGCTCCTCAGCCCAGGCTACCTTTGCATCCTGTAATCTCCGCTTTATCCCTGCTAATATAACTTTGTTAGCAGCTTCGGCTTGCCCATTGGCTTGGGGATGCTCAACAGAGGTGAATTGTTGTTTTATATTCAGGTTGGCCGCTAGTTTTCTGAAGCCTGCGTCTGTGAACTGGGTACCATTGTCTGTAGTGATGGAGTATGGAACTCCGAACCTTGTGACGATATTTCGATACAGGAATTTTCGACTTCTTTGAGCTGTGGCATTGGCTAGGGGTTCTGCCTCAATCCATTTTGTGAAGTAGTCTATTCCTATTATGAGGAATTTGACTTGTCCTAATCCTTGAGGAAAAGGTCCGAGGAGATCGAGTCCCCATTTTGCGAATGGCCAAGGTGAGGTTACGCTGATGAGTTCCTCTGGCGGAGCGGTGTGGAAGTTTGGCATGCTTTTGACATGGCGAACATGTCTTTACAAATTCTGTGGCTTCTTTTTGTAGGGTTGGCCAATAGAATCCTGCTCGTAGTACTTTTTTGGCGAGTGCTTGCGCTCCGAGGTGATTGCCAAAAATGCCACTGTGTACTTCTTCCAAGATATCCTTAGTGTTGGAAGTCGGCATGCATTTTACTAATGGTGTTGAAATCCCTCTTTTGTATAAAGTATTATTTATGATGGTATAGTATTGTGCTTCCCGTTTTAACCTCTTTGCCTCTTTCTCATTTGTAGGGAGGGCCTCTGTTGTGAGGTAATTGATTATGGGGGTCATCCATCCCTGATCGCGACCTGTCATGGCTAGAACCTTTTCTTCTTCTGAGATTGATGGCTTCTGTAGAATTTCTTGGATAGGGCTTCTATTGTTGCCTCCTGGTTTGGTGCTGGCTAGTTTTGAGAGTGCATCGGCCCGGGCATTCTGTTCTCGGGGTATGTGTCGAATCTCGTACTCTTCGAGTTGACCGAGCTGTTCCCTGGTTTTGTCCAGGTACTTTTTCATAGTGGGATCCTTGGCTTGGTAGCTTCCTGTTATTTGTAAGGTGACTACCTGTGAGTCGCTGAAGATGATGAGTTTTTGAGCTCCGACCTCCCTAGCCAGCTTCAAACCAGCTAGTAGTGCTTCATATTCTGCTTGATTGTTTGAGGCAGGGAACCCAAATTTGAGGGAGAGTTTGATCTGGGTCCCCTGGTCACTTTCAATTATTACGCCTGCGACACTTCCCGTTTTATTTGATGAGCCGTCCACGTATAGATTCCATTCTGTGGGGATTTCCGGTGTGTCCGTAAATTCCGCAATGAAGTCGGCCAGATATTAAGATTTGATGGCTATCCGAGCTTCGTATTGAAGGTCGAATTCGGACAACTCGACTGCCCATTGCAAGATTCTGCCTGCCAAGTCTATTTTCTGTAAGATTCCTTTTATGGGCTGGTTCGTCCGAATTTTAATGGTGTGAGACTAGAAATATGGGCAAAGTCTTCGAGATGTTATTATGAGAGCGTAAGCGAATTTTTCTATTTTCTGATAGTTCAGCTTGGATCCTTGTAATGCTTTGTTGATAAAGTAGATGGGTTGTTGCCCGCTGTTTTCTTCTCGGACCAGTGCTGAGGCTATTGCCCAATTTCCCACTGCGAGGTACAAGATGAGTGGTTCCCCTTCCCGTGGCTGACTTAATATAGGTGGCCGTCCCAGAAATTTTTTGAAGTCTTGGAAGGCTTGCTCGCATTCAACTGTCCATTCAAACTCCTTTCTCTTCCTTAGAGTGGCGTAGAAGGGGAGAGATCTTATTGCAGATCTCGCCAGGAATCTGGACAAGGCTGCTAGCCGCCCATTAAGTTGTTGTACGTCTTTGATACAAGTCAGGCTTTTCATGTCAAGTACGGCCCTGCACTTGTCCGGGTTTGCCTCGATTCCTCTCTGTGTGATCATAAAACCCAAGAATTTACCAGCTTCTACTGCGAAGGTACATTTTGTGGGATTGAGTTGCATGCCGTGTTGTCTTATAGTGTTGAATACTTGTGTCAGGTCGGATAATAACATCTCTTCGTTTTGCCTCTTTACTAGCATGTTGTCTACGTAGACCTCCATGATCTTTCCGATGTGTTCCGAAAAAACTTTGTTCATTAATCTTTGGTAAGTGGCTCCCGCGTTTTTGAAACCAAAGGGCATAACAATGTAGCAGTAAAAGAGGTTTTTTTCTTGGTCGGGTGGGTACATTAGGATTTGGTTATATCCCGAGTATGTGTCCATAAATGAGAGGTATTTGTATCCAGAGGAGGCATCTACCAGTGCATCGATGTTTGGGAGCGAATAAGGATCTTTCGGGAAAGCTTTGTTGAGATCGGTATAGTCGGTGCACATTCTCCATTTCCCATTTGACTTTTTTACCAAAACGACATTAGCAAGCTATAGTGGGTATTCGACTTCTCTTATGAAGCCTGCCTCCAGTAGAGCTCGTACTTGTTCTTCCACCGCTTGAGAGCATTCTGGTCCTAGCTTTCTGCGCCTTTGTTGTACTGGCCGAGATCCTGGGTAGACTGCTAGCTTGTGGCACATTAGTTTGGGATCTATGCCTGGCATGTCTGCGGCCTTCCATGCAAAGAGGTCGGCGTTGTCGCGTAGGAACTGTATGAGTGATTCTTTTATGTCCCCTTTTATGTGTGTGCCGATGTTGGTTATTTGGTCCGGGGTGTTCCCGATCTGGATTTTCTCTATTTCTCCTTCAGGTTGTGGGCAGAGCTCTTCCCGCCTCTGAACTGCACCGAGCTCGATTGTGTGGAATTCTTCTCCTTTGCCTCTAAGGTTTAGAATTTCGTTGTAACAGCGGTGCACCATTTTCTGGTCTGCCTTTACTGTGGCTATTCCTTCTGTGGTTGGGAACTTTATGCATAGATGTGGAGTCAAGACTATTGCGCCGAGTTGATTTAACGTTGTCCGACCTATTAGGGCATTGTAGGCTGAGCTTACGTCAACGACGATGTAATCTATTTTGAGTGTTCTTGACTGACTTCCCTTTCCAAAATTTGTGTGGAGCGGGATGTATCCCATTGGTTGAACCGGGGTATCTCCTAACCCGAACAGGCTGTCCGGATATGCTCTGAGTTCTTTTTCTTCCAAGTCGAGTTTGTCGAAGGCGGTTTTGAATAAGATATCGGCAGAGCTCCCTTGGTCTATCAATGTGCGGTGAAGATTTGTGTTTGCCAGTATAATAGTGATCACCATGGGATCGTCATGCCCTGCCGTGACGCCGGATGCGTCTTCCTTAGTAAAAGTGATCGCCGGGATGTCGGGTGTTTCCTTCTTTTCTGCGATGTGGTATACGTCTTTGAGATGTCTCTTGTGGGATGATTTGGAGATTCCTCCCCCAGTGAATCCACCGTGTATCATGTGGACATGTCTTTCTGGCGTCTGGGATGATCGTGCGGTTGGTCCGACGTCATCTGCTCTTTTTCTTTTCCTTTGTTCATCATCACGGGTGGCTAGGTATCGATCTAGCTTCCCTTCTCGTACGAGATTTTCTATGACGTTTTTCAAGTCAAAACACTCATTGGTGAAGTGCCCGTAGATCCGATGGTATTCACAATATTCAGCCCGATTTCCTCCTCCTTTTTTGCCTTTGAGTGGTCGAGCTGGTGGTATTTTTTCTGTGTTGCAAACCTCTCTGTAGACATCCACAAGAGACACCCGAAGAGGGGTGTAATTGTGGTACTTTTTCATTTTCTCTCCATGTCGATCTTCTTTTTTTCTGGAATCTTTGTCTTTATCCCGAGGGGTGAACCCTGCTTTTGAGGTCTCTCTTAATCGGGAGTTTTTCTCCATGTTGATGTACTTTTCGGCTCGCTCCTGTACCTCGTTCAGAGATGTGGGGTATTTCTTTGATATGGATTGACTAAAAGGCCCTTCTCGCAGAGCATTAATGAGACCCATGATGGGCAGCTTCTGTTGGAAGGTTTTGTATATCCATGCATTTTTTGTTGAATCTCTCTATGTAGTTACGTAGGGTTTCTTGCTCTCATTGTCTGATTTCTAGTAAGCTCGGAGCGTGTTTAGCTTTGTCCTTTTGGATGGAGAATCTGGCCAGGAATTTTTTAGCCATGTCGTCGAAACTTGAGATGGACCTAAGAGGGAGATTGTCGAACCATCTAATTGTTGTTTTTGTTAAAGTAGTTTGAAAGGCTTTGCAACGAATTGCATCTGAGGTATCGGTGAGGTACATTCTGCTTCTGAAGTTGCTGAGATGATGGCTGGGATCTGTAGTGCCATCGTATAAAGTCATGTCTGGGAGTTTAAAGTCCTTTGGGATTTTTGTCTTCATGATTTCTTTGGTGAATGGGTCTTGCTCCTTTCGTGCATTATCTTCGAGAATAGATCGGCTGGCTTTCCTTTTGACATTAGCTTCAAGTTTTAGGAGTTTGGTTTCCAGTTTCCGACGTCGACTTATTTCTCTTTGCAGATCTTTCTCGGCCTCTCGTTGACGTAGGGCGTCTTCCTCAAGTTGTTTTAACCGATCTTGGAATGCCTCAAGGGCTCCCTTATTTGGGGGTTCTTATTATTGATTTGGGGAGTATCTTTTGGTGTTGTGCCTGTGTTTTTATGCGGCGTTCTTTCTTCTAGATCTGAGGTGTGATCGTTGTCATGGTCGTCCGCCCTTCGAGTGAGGTCAGATTATCTTCAAGGGAACCGCCCTTCTCTCTGTAGGCTTGGGCTGCCCTTGGGTTTGGGTCGTGTTCCTCTGTTTGGGCCCTTTATTGGGCTTTCCTGGTAGTTTGGCCGAGCTCTTTAGGAAGAGGTCAGATTGTCTGACCTGAAGAGGCCGGTCGCTTTGTCGGTAGAACATCCCGGGTCGGACAGCTCGACCCATGATATGAACAGTTACCATGCAGTTAGGCGATGCGCATGATGAACCGATTTTTGTGTGGTCTAGAATTCACAAACGAATCCTCGTTGCAAGTATATTTTCTAAACCAACACTAATCCTTTCATACAAAAATTTGTTTGTCACTAGTACAAATCCCTAAATTCATAAACCGAAGTATTGAACCTTGGGTCATTCTCCCTAGGAATTACAATAAAGTGTTCTTGTTATTGGTTATGAGATGTATTTTGGGGTTTTGGGGATAATAGGCAAGAAATATAAATGGCAAAGGAAATAAACTAACAACTAACAAAGCTCTTGGCAAGATATGAGAACTAGAAGTCCTATCCTAGTTATCCTCCTCAATCGTGACCATAAATTGTTCATTGCTACCACTTAGTTAACATCTACAATGGAGGAAAGTCAAGTGGATGAATTAACTTGATTCCACAAGTCCTAGCCAACTCCCAAAGGAAAGACTAGCTTTAGTGGTATCCAAATCAATCAGAAACTTCCAATTATCAATCAACAAAGGAATTAGATAACTCAAGCGTCACTAATTACTCTACCTAGGCCAAGAGGAATAAAATCTATACTAAAATCCAACCAAGCATTTCATCAAACACTTGGAAGGCACAAAGGAAAAGCATAGTAAATTGATAACAAGAGTAGAATATAACAATAATTGAATGTAAGAAATCATCAACAACAATCAAAAGGGACATAATTATTATGAATTACCTCAAATGGAATTGGAAGAAAGTAGAAGAGACAATAGTAGATCTACAACAAAGTATAAGAACAACATAAAGGAAATTACAACAAAAGATTAGAAGAATGATAGTTGCAACAACAAAGAATTGAGAAGAAGAAGTAGAAGAATTTATGAATCAAAATCTAGATCTAAGAACTAAACCTAATCCTAATCCTAATCCTAGAGAGAAGTGAGAGCTTCTCTCTCTAAAACTAACTAATCCTAATCCTAATGAGTGTGTGTGAGTAAAATTGAGCGAATCCCCCTTCAATCCTTGGTCCTTTAAAGCACTTTGGCGCCAAAATTGGTTGAAAACTGAGCCCACAGCTTCTCAGAAATCGCTGGGCATGTTTTCTATTTAAAAATCACGTGCGCCCACCGACGCGTGTGTGTATAAGCTAGATAAATGGCAGCATTCATGAGGATCCGGAAAGTCTAAACCTTGTCTATGGTATTCCGAGTAGGATTCTGGGATTGAATGTCTGTGACGAGCTTCAAACTCCTGAAGGCTGGGCGTGATGACAAACGCAAAAGAATCAAGGGATTCTATTCCAACCTGATTGAGAACCGACAGATGATTAGCCGTGCTGTGACAGAGCATAGGACCATTTTCACTGAGAGGATGGGATGTAGCCATTGACAACGCTGATGCCCTACATACAGCTTGCCATGGAAAGGAGTAAGAAGGATTGGATGAATGTAATAAGAAAGTAGAGATTCAAGAGGAGCACAACATCTCCATACGCCTATCTGAAATTCCACTATTGATTTACATAAGTATTTCTATCCCTTTTATTTTCTATTTATTATTAATTTTCGAACTCATCATAAACCAATTTAATCTGCCTAACTGAGATTTACAAGGTGACCATAGCTTGCTTCATACCAACAATCTCTGTGGGATCGACCCTTACTCACGTAAGGTATTACTTGGATGACCCAGTACACTTGCTGGTTAAGTTGAACGGAGTTATTATCACACCAGGGATTATTAAGATCCCAATTTATCACACCATGATCTCTTTGGGGTATTTTTGATTTCATACAAATACAAAGAGACCAACTTTGAGGATCACAATTTCGTCCACCAAGTAACAAGCTCGAAGGCGATTCTTATCACTTGGTATTCTCAAAAGGTAAGTATGAAGAACTTAAAACCAAGTAGCAAAATATGACCTCAACAATATAATCCAACAATGATTATAAACATAATGATGTTGAGATAACATCCCGTTTTGTACTTAGCAACAATTAATCGTAAACAAGAATAACAATCCAACACTTACAATGAAAAAGAGAAAATAAAATGAAAACTAATTAAAACTAACTAATCAACTAACTAACTAACTAATTAGTTAACTAAAATAAATGGTTATCAATGGTGTTTGGGAATGTTGGATGAGGGGTAAAAGAAGGGAAGAAGAAAGGAGAAGGAAAGAAATGGAAAGAGGAGAAGAAAAGAGATATGTTGAAGGAAGTACATCCGCGCGTATGCGCGCATGGCGCGCACGCACGGATGTTGGTGCAATGGACGCGACACATACACGTACATGGCGCGTCCACGTCGATGGCTTATTTCGAGAGTGGCGCGTACGCGCGAGTTGGTTTTGTGCCAAAGGCACAACGTTGGCGCAGTGTAGGCACAACTCTCGGGTCAATATATAGAAGGTGGAAGCTCTCAATCCACGCGTACGCGTGCTTGGCGCGTCCACTTGGGTAGGCAAAAATGCTTGATGCACGCGTACGCGTGCAGTGTGCGTATGCATGGATGATGCTCTTTTTTTAAAATATTTCTATGCTTTTTGCACCAATCTAAGCATTCTAAACCTCCAAACGGCTACCAAAACACCTTAAAACCTTATTTAACATACTAAACTATCAGATATACTCAACAAACTAATCAAAACATGAAATTAAACTAATTCTACCAATATTTACAAAAGAGAAAATGAAAAGATATTACCATGGTAGAGTGTCTCCCACCTAGCACTTTTGTTTATTGTCCTTAAGTTGGACTTATGGAGAGCTCCATCAAGGTAGCTTGTGCTTGAAGCTATCTTTGAACATCCACCAATGCTTGAATCTCCAATAAGCTCCATTCTTCAATTTTGATATCTTCAAGCTTTGATGGAGTTCTTCACAAACCACGAGCTCCCAAATTTGATTTTCCTTGTGCGATCCGGGATCCCACACTTTGTTTTGACACCCGTCCTTAAATTGGTCATCATTATTCCATCCGGGTTGCATAACCTTAGAATTCTCAAAGAAGCTTCCAAACAACTTTCTATACCCATGCAATTTGGTTCCGTACCAACCATTGCTCTTGAATTTTAAGCTTGCAACCGTCATAAGCTTAGAATGACGTTTCCAACCACTACACAAGTCTTTCCTACTCTTAACTCCACAAAGAGCTCTAAGTTGACCGACATTTTCAATCAAACTATATTCAAGCGAGAAAGTAGGGATAAGAATTTTACCCACTTGAATTTTGTGTAGGATGGTGACTTAGGGAAGGGTGGTCCTAATGATCTTGCAAGCTCCACTCCCTTGTGTTCTTCCTTGACTACCTCCACCTCTTCGCAAACTTCTTCAATTTCAACCTTTTCCCTTTTATCACTTGGCTTGGAGTTGTCTTCAAGAACTTCATCTTGCCCAATGGGAGGTAATTCAATTTTGGATAGGAATTCATTGATGAATGAATCCATTTCTTGATCAACCTCTTCATATTCTTCAATTTCGATATATACTATGCCAACTTTTTCCTCTTGGTAGCTCTTTTCCGATTCACTCTGTTTCTCATTTCTCACCAATGGTATGGGAGGTTGTGCACATTCTTCTATAATTTCAACTCCATGTCGAATGGAAAAGGATTCAATTGTAGATAGAAATTCGTCCATGATTGAATCTATCTCTTGATAAACCTCTTTCAAGTCTCCAACTATGAATGCCTTGGAAGTTGTGCACCCTCCTCAACATCAATATCAAGCTTCTTGGAAGAGTGCCCCATGATTCTACATTCCCATGGACTTTCAACATCTCTTAAATCTTCAACCACTTCTTTTTTTTCTTTAATGAGCATAGGCTCCTCCAATTGTTCTAACACAAAGTGGCATCCCTTATTTCCCACCGGCGTTTCCAATCTCTCCTTCATGCCATGCTCTTCAATTGATTCTTCACATGTGGCCATGGAAGCACCTTGAGTGTTCAAGCATTGGTAGGCTAAAGTGTGCACTACCTTGGTCAAGTTAGTCATAAACTCTAGTGTGTTCCTTTGCATATCCGCTTGTCCTTGAAGTAGCAAGGTAAGGGAATTATCTATTGGGGCTTGGGGTGGATAAGAGGGTTCATCATTTTGGAGAGAGGGTTCATAGTAGGAAGGTGGTTCTTCTTGGTAAGGATATAGAGATGGCGAGTATTAAAGTGGTTCATGGTAGTAATCTTGATAGGGTTATGGTGGTTCTAAAGGTTCTTGCTCATAATGGTCATAAGAGTATGGTATGGGTGGTTGGTCATATGATGGATATGGATCATAGGAAGATGTTTGGTAATGAAAGGCTTGTGAGAATGGTTGAGGTTCATGTTGAGGATAGGATTCATAGGAATATGATGATGGTTGTTGATTTTCACAAAAAGTTTCACCATAGCCATTGAATTGACATGTATTAGGATGGTGATTATACCTATAAGTATCTGGAGGTTGTTGCCAATAAGAGTGATCAATTCCTTGAGGCTCCTCCTATCTTTGTTGATTCCATCCATAATGAGTGTCATCATTGAAATTCACATCTTCTACAACACAATTAGAACCAAACTCATAGCCAAAGTGAGAATTCATGATAGCAAAAACAAAAATAAAAGGTACAAAGACAAAGAGATAAAATCTAGCTACTAAATCAAACAAGCAACTTATTCACAATATTCACATATATACAATAACCAATAACCTAACACCATTACAACTCCCCGGCAATGGCGCAATTTTGATGAAAGGATTTTTGTGTGGTCTAGAATTCACAAATGAATCCTTGTTGCAAGTATAGATTCTAAACCAACACTAATCCTTTCATACAAAAATTTGTTTGTCACTAGTACAAACCCCTAAATTTATAAACCGAAGTATTGAACCTCGGGTCGGTCTCCCTAGGAATTACAATAAAGTGTTCTTGTTATTGGTTATGAGATGTATTTTGGGGTTTTAGGGATAATAGGTAAGAAATATAAATGGCAAAGGAAATAAACTAACAACTAACAAAGCTCTTGGCAAGATATGAGAACTAGAAGTCCTATCCTAGTTATCCTCCTCAAATGTGACCACAAATTATTCATTGCTACCACTTAGTTAACTTCTACAATGGAGGAAAGTCAAGTGGATGAATTAACTTGATTCCACAAGTCCTACCTAACTCCCAAAGGAAAGACTAGCCTTTGTGGTATCCAAACCAATCAACAACTTCCAATTATCAATCAACAAAGGAATTAGATAACTCAAGCGTCACTAATTACTCTACCTAGGCCAAGAGGAATAAAATCTATACTAAAATCCAACCAAGCATTTCATCAAACACTTGGAAGGCACAAAGGAAAAGCATAGTAAATTGATAACAAGAGTAGAATCTAACAACAATTGAATGTAAGAAATCATCAACAACAATCAAAAGGGACACAATTATTATGAATTACATCAAATGGAATTGGAAGAAAGTAGAAGAGACAAGAGTAGATCTACAACAAAGTATAAGAACAACATAAAGAAAATTACAACAAAAGATTAGAAGAATGATAGTTGCAACACCAAAGAATTGAGAAGAAGAATTAGAAGAAAGCATGAATCAAAATCTAGATCTAAGAACTAAACCTAATCCTAATCCTAATCCTAGAGAGAAGTGAGAGCTTCTCTCTCTAAAACTAACTAATCCTAATCCTAATGAGTGTGTGTGAGTAAAATTGAGCGAATCCCCCTTCAATCCTTGGTCCTTTAAAGCACTTTGGCACCAAAATTGGTTGAAAACTGGGCCCCACAGCTTCTCAGAAATCGCTGGACACGTTTTCTATTTAAAAATCACGTGCGCCCACCGACGCGTGTGTGTACAGCGTGCATGCGCGTCCATTGCCTTTTCGTGATCCACGCGTGCGCGTATAGTGTGCGTGCACGTGGATGAAGATATCCAAATCCTTGGCTTTTTCATGTGTTCTCCACTCTGCATTCTTTCCTCTTCACTCCTTTTATTCATTCCTAGCCTTTTCTCAAGGCATCTAGTGGAATCAAAGGTGAATTAAATTTAGCTAATTAAGGACCTAGAAAGCATGTTTTCACACTTAAGCACAAATTGGGAGACAATCATGAAACCATGCTATTTCATTGAATACATGTCGGTAAAAGGTCATAAAATCCCTTAAAGTTCAGCGAAAGTTCAGCGACGCGTACGCATGGGTGACGTGTACGCGTGACAGAGCCACGTGCTGGACGTATCAGAAATCACTAGGGGCAATTTCTGTGCTATTTTTGGCCTAATTCCAAGCCCGAAAATTCAGATTAGAGGCTGCAGACTAGGGGAATCAATCATTCACTTCTCATTTACATAATTTTAGGTTTTAGAAGTAGTTTCTAGAGAGAGAGAGCCTCTCTCCTCTCTCTAGGTTTTAGAATTTCTCATAGTTTTAGGTTTATTTCTTCTCAAATTCAGGTTCAATGTTCCTTTAATTTAGTTTTCTTATACTCTTATTTATTCTAGCACTTTGGTTTATCTATTTATATCTTTGATTCCTTTATGTTACCAATTTGGTTTATGAATTCTTCTTGTTTTCTTTTAGTCATATTAATGCAATTTATATTTCATGTTTCTTATCGTTCAATTGCTTTGTTAATTTTATTTCTTTGCTTTGGTTTGTTTAGATTTTTCTATGTATTGTTAGTTTTCTATGTTTTGATGTTATGCCTTCCAAGTGTTTGATAAAATGCTTGGGAGGATTTTAATTTAGATTATTATGTTCTTAACTTGGATTGATTATTTAGAGACTCTTGAGTTATCAAAAGTCTTTTGTTAATTGGTAATTGAGACTTGCTAGTTGGCTTAGGCTTCACTAAATCTAGTCTTTGATTAGGACTTGTGAACCTAAATTGATTTTGCTTACTTGACTTACCTTCATTGTTAGAGGTTAACTAAGTGAAAGCAAAAGGCAATTACCATCACAATTGATAATGATAATTTGGATAGGACTTCTAATTTTCTTTCCTTGCTAAGAGCTTACTTAATTATTAGTTTATTCTTCTTGCAATTTATATTTCCTTGTTCCGTATTTTAAAAACCCAAAAATATATTTTTCCATATCCAATAATAACCATACTTCCCTACAATTCCTTGAGAGACGACCCGAGGTTTAATACTTCGGTTAATTTTATTGGTTTGCTGACGAACGGATTCTTGCGTGGTCTAGAATTTTACAAATAAGCTCTCGTTGAAAGTATAGCTTCTAAACCAACAAAAATTCTTTCGTACAAAAGTTTGGTTGTCACAAGTAACAAAACCCAATAAAATTTATAACCAAAGTATTAAAACCTCGGTTCGTCTCTCAAAGAATTGTAGGGATGTATGATTTATCATTGGTTATGGAAAAGTATCTTTTGGGTTTTTTTAAAAGGTTTGAACAAGGAATTTAGATGGCAAGAAAATAAATTAAAAACTAGAAAAACTCTTGGCAAGGTATGAGAATTGGAAATCCCATCCTAGTTATCCTTATCAGTTGCGATGAGAATTGTTTATTGCTCCCACTTAGTTAACCCTTACTAAATAAAGGAAAGTCAAGTGGAGTAATCAGTTCGATTCCTCAAATCCTAGTAAACTCCTATGGAAAGACTAGCGTTAGAGGAATCCAAATCAATCAGCAAATTCTAATTTTCTATCAACAGTTGAGTTTGATAACTCAAGTGTCACCAATTACTCAACCAAAGCCCAAAGGGGGAAAATCCAAATTATTTATATCATAAATAAAAGAAAGAAATCATAAATCTGTAATACCTCAAATTATATTAAATATAAAATCAAATCTAACATGAGAATTCATAAATCAAAGTAATAGAATAAATGAAAATAGAAGAGAAACCAAAGTAAAGGAACATTGAACCTGGAATGAAGAAGAAATCCTAATCCTAAAAGAAATCCTAAATCCTAAAACCTAAGAGAGAGGAGAGAGCCTCTCTTTCTAGAAAACTACATCTAAAACCTAAATTGTGAATAATGAATGTTGTATGAATGAATGGATGCATTCCTCCACTTTATATCCTCTAATCTGTGTTTTCTGGGCCGAAAAATGGGTCAAAAACAGCCCAAAATTTGCCCCCAGTGATTTCTGATATGTTCAGCACGCGGCAAAGTCACGCGTACGCGTGGATTGAGTTTTCTCCAGGTCACGCGTGCGCGTGATCCACACGTGCGCATCGCCTATCTTCTAGCAGCTATGGCAAATTATATAGCATTGCAAAGCCCCATATGTTAGATTTCAAACGCAACTAGAACCGCATCATTTGGATTTCTATAGCTCAAGTTATGGTCGATTTAGTACCAAGAGGTCAGGCTGGACAGCTTTAGCAGTTCCTTCAGTTTCTTGTATTCCTTCCACTTTTGCATGCTTCCTTTCCATTCTCTAAGCCATTCCTGCCGTGTAATCTCTGAAACACTTAACACACATATCACGACATTGAATGGTAATAAGAGGGGATTTAAACATAGAAAATTTAAGGCCAAAGAAGCATGTTCTCAATCATAGCACAAAGTTAGGAAGGGAAAATATAAAACCATGCAAATAGTATGAATAAGTGTGCAAAGGCTTGATAAAAACCACTCAAATTAGCACAAGATAAACCATAAAATAGTGATTTATCAATCTCCCCACAATTAAACATTAGCATGTCCTCATGCTAAGCTCAAGAGAACTAAAAGAGTGAAGAGGAATGGTAGGATGTATGAAATGCAACCTATTTTGCAACTACATGAAAAATGTTTCTACCCACTTGGTTAGGAATAGATAAACTTTTCAAGAATAAATATGAACTGGATTTCACTAATTCAAATCATAAAAATGAAGTACAAATAGACTTTCAAGAAGAAAATAGCTCATGAAAGCCGGGAACAAAGAATCGAGCATCGAACCCTCATCGGAAGTGTATACACTCTAATCACTCAAGTGTTTAAGGTTTGATTCTCTCAATTCTCTACTAATCTTGCTTTCTAAGACTTGCTCTTCTTCTAACAATCAACAAAAATTTAATGCACCAATACACAAATCAAGAGGTCTTTTAAGGGTTGTAATGGGGTCAGGGTCAAGGTAGAATTGTATTTGGTCAAGTGCACTAAAATCTGAATCTTTAATTAACCTAAACTTTCCACCTAACTTAGGACACTCCATGTAATTACAATGCAAGATTTAACCGCCCATTAACTATGTTTACCACACATTCATGCATCCCAAATTTAAGTACAACTCACATGCATTGATATTATTACTTAACTTGGTGAATTTTGTCCCCTTTTATTATTTGCTCTTTTTCTTTTCTTTTTCTTTGATTTTTTTGTATTATTATTTTTTCTTTTCTTTTTTTATTTTCTTGTATTAGTTATTTTCATTTCTTTTGTTTTTCCCAATGCATATGATTAAGGTATTGAATGCATAAACATGTTCTCAACATTTTTCACATTTTCACAGAAAGTCTAACATACTCAATTCCCAAACCAAACGTTTCCAAACCCACTTTCTCCATACTTAATTCATGAGCACTCTCACTAGTCTAAGCTAACCAAAGATTCAAATTAAGGACATTATTGTTTTTCACTTAGAGTTAGTGATGTGGTAAAATAAAGAACAAATGGGATAAAATAGGCTCAAATTGGTTTGCAAAGGATAACAAAAGGGTAAGGCCATATCGGTATGTAAGCTGAGTGAAACAAGGCCTCAATTATATAAGTATATGCATACATTAAACCATGGAAATATAGAATTGAGCAAGATATAAATTACAATTATAGAGAGAACAACACACACCAAAAATAAAATATTGGTTGATAAAATACAACCAATCAAGTAAGCTTAAAATCTCACTGGTTTTGTGTGTTCGAGCTCTAAAACCATGTTCCAAATTAAAATTTCTTCAAACAAGTAACACAAAAATTTTAATTTAAATTAGTGAAATACTATAAAGTCTTGAAAAGAAACTCATTACTTTGACCAAACAGTCGTAAAATAAGCACAAAATCAAGAAAATATGCAATCAAACATGTAAATGCAATAATGAACTAATAAAGAAAATAAGACATTAGTGTTGGGAAGAAAATAACTAACCCATGGAGATCGGTATCGACCTCTCCACACTTAAAGATTGCACTGTCCTCGGTGCATGCTTGGATGTGCAGGTGGACGGGTTACTATACTGATGCTTTTCTCCAAAGATTGTGCAGATGGAACTTGTTTGTTGCCCATGTAAAGGTTTTCCGTTTCCCTTCCTTAGTGGCCATCCTGAAAGAAGAGGAAAAAGAAGAAAAGTAACCCAGGAATAAAAAGAAGAAAATAAATAAATTATGGATGGGTTAATGCGAAATAATGGGGGTCTCAATTACATGGTAGTTACAACATGCAAGTGAGAAAATAATAGAAGCACATGGCATACCAGTGCAAAAGTTGCAACAAGGGGAGAGAGTGTGGGTAATGCAAGATAGTATAAGTGCATATCAATGCAAAAGGAATACCAGTATTATAAAAATTAGCATTGACTTATGAATAATAATACCCAATCAGAATAAAATAATTCATGAAGCACCGGAATAATGCAAGAAAAGATGCAATAGTTGAATAAGAAAATGTAACACCAATGGAAAAATAAAAACATGCACACAATTGAAATGCAATGAATGAAAGTATGCAATCAAGTAAAATAGAATGGAAAAGAACAGGGATGAGAAGGGGAATAAATGAAGAAGAAGAATGTAAGAAAAGAGGAGGGAAAAAGGAGAAAGGAAAGAAGAAAAAGGGAGGGAATGAAAAACGAAATGTGACGCGCGCGCGCAAGGCACGCGTGCGCGTGAGAGCTGTATTCGCCATGCGACGTGTACGCGTCGCCCACGCATACGCGTGGGTGGTCTTGGAGGCAAAAGGACGCGCACGCGTCAGGGACGCGTACGCGTGGATGACCTTGTGCCTCTAGCACAGTTCCAGCGTGAGGGCAGCACAACTTTCTGTCCAACATGCTATTTACGTCGATTTCCCTATCCATGCGTGCACGTACTTGACGTGTACGCGTGGCTTTCCCTTGTGGCAAATTGACGCGCTCGCGTCATAGACGCATTCGCGTGGGTCAAATTGTGCGCAGAGCACACCAGTCACACAATTCCATCACAACTTTCTGTTCGTTGGATAGGGGAGCGAAACTGCAATCGACGCCCACGCGTGGCCTGCGCGGACGCGTGGTTCCCCCCTTTTTTTGATTATGCAAAATGCAGAATGCAGTATGTAGATGCTAATGCAAACATTATGAAAGACACTAATAAATTAAAATAAAATAAACTAGGAATAAAAGGAACGATTATACCATGGTGGGTTGTCTCCCACCTAGCACTTTTAGTTAAAGTCCTTAAGTTGGACATTTGGTGAGCTCCTTGTCATGGTGGCTTGTGCTTGAACTCATCTTGAAATTTCCACCAATGCTTGGACTTCCATGAAGATCTATCTATTCCAAGTAAATTCCTCAAGCTTTGATGGAGTTCTTCACAAGCTTTGAGCTCCCAAAACTGATCATATATTGCCGGATCCCAAATCTTGATTCTACACCCATCTTCATGTTGATCATCAGTGTTCCATCCGGGTGGCAAGCAGTCTGAATTCTTACTGAAGCGGCCAAACAACATCCTATACCCATTCAATCGTGCTCTACACTAACCTTTGCATCTCAACTTGGAGCATACAACCATATTGAACCTTGCATAACAACTCCAACCACTGACCATTTTCCTTTTACTCTTGAAGCCAGAAAGAGCTCTAAGTTGACCATCTGTCTCTAGTAGCCCATATTCAAGTGGGAATGTAAAGTTTAAGGATAGGAATTTTACCCACTTGAATGTTGTATTGGATGGTAATGGCTTTGGGGGAGGTGCTTCTGATAATCTTGCAAGCTCTACTCCCTTGTGCTCTTCCTTGACAACATCCACCTCTTTGCAAGCTTCTTCAATATCAACCTCTTCCTCTTGGGAGTTTTCTTCCACTTCAATTTCTTCTTCATTGCTGACCAAGGGCATGGGAGGTTGTGCTTCTTCTTCTTTAATCTCCATCTCTTGATTAACCTCTTCCAAGTCTTCAACCATGACATGCATTGGAGGTTGTACACCCTCCTCAACATCAAATGCAACAGTCTTGGAGGGAGGCTCCATGACTTGACCTTTCCATGGAGGTTCCGCATCTCTAAAGTTCTCAACCACTTCCTCTTTAACTATTGATGCTTCGTCCAGTTGTTTTAGCATAAAATCGTACTCCTCCTTGATGATTTCCTTTATATGACAAATCCCTTCAACTACTCCTTCATCTGCAAAGGTCTCTCCTACCTTCACCTTTAGGGGCTCCTCAAGCTTCTTATGAAGTGTGGATTCGCGAAGACGATCCCTTCTCTCTTGTTTTATGTCAATAGCATCATTGGGATCATGTTGCTTTTGGATTGATGGATGTGGTTGTTCTTCTATGGAGGGTGGTGATGGGATGGGTGGATCATTATGTGGTTGAAATGGGAGTGTACTAGAGCTTGAGGGTTGATTGTTGGAGGTATTTGATGATCTAATCTCGGAGATGAGGGCTTGTATAATGGAGGTCAGACTAGTAAGTGCACTTTCCATGGTATTTTGCCCTTGTGCAAAATATTGAAGCATCTCGTTAGAGGAAGACGAAGGGGGGAAATTATTTTGGAATTGGGGTGGTTCTATGTATGGTTCAGATGGTGGTTGGTATGGTAGATAAGGATTAGGGTCATATGGGAGTGTTTCGTGGTAAGGGGCTTGTGAGTAAGGTGGTTCAAAGTTATGTTGAGGGGGTGGTTCATAAGCATATAGTAAATCTTGTTGGTAACTATAAGGGGGTCAACCATATCTATCATCTTGGTACGTACCTCGAAATGGCTCTTGACAATAGTAATTTGGTGGGGGTTGGTTGTCACAAAGAGGTTTACCATAACTATTGTCTTGGTATGCATCATAGAATGGTTGTTGGCTATAGCGCATTGGAGGGGGTTGTTGCCAAAAGGGTTGATCAAATCCTTGTGGCTCCTCCCATCTTTGATTTTTCTAACCTTGATGCACGTTCTCATTATAGCTTCCATTCCTTACAACAACATTGGAATCAAACTTAAAGCCAGAGGGGTGAGAATTCATAGTAGCTAATAAAAATTAAAAACAAAAACAAAAACAAATAAACAAGCAAAAGCAAATATTTACAATAACCAATAATAAGGTACACGTTTGCAATTCCCCGGCAACGGCGCCATTTTGATTAGTGAATTCTTGTGTGGTCTAGAATTTTACAAATAAGCTCTCGTTGAATGTATAGCTTCTAAACCAACAAAAATCCTTTCGTACAAAAGTTTGGTCGTCACAAGTAACAAAATCCAATAAAATTTATAACCAAAGTATGGAAACCTCGGGTCATTGACGTAAGCGGAAATTGGCAGTTTAATAATTAATTAGAACAGTGGCATTGCAAGTACAGTTCTTAACTGGCGAAAATCCACTTATCAATTTAGAAAAGAGTTGTCACAATTTTTAGAAATAAAATACTGGGAGTATGAGTCTCAGGTCGTCTCCCAACGAGTTGTAGGAAAATGTGCTATTTTATCAATCAGAGGTTTTCCAAATGGGTTTTGAGTTTGATGAACAGAAAATTAAATTAGAGAATTTATATGATTTAAATAAAATCTTGACCGGAAGAAGATTAATTGGAAGTTCTATCCTTGTTGGAATTTTGTCAAGATCAATTAATAATTAGTCATTGTTTTCATTTAGTTAACCCTCAACGAATGAAGGAAAGTCAAATTAAAGGTCAACTTCTATTCACAAGTCCTAATCCTCTCCCTTGGGAAGGATTAGAGTTAGTGACTAACAAGCCAACCAACAATGAACCAATTACAATTGAACTCTTGAGTATTCCAACTCAAGGTTCTCCTATTAATCAACTCCCAATCAAGTTGGGGAACTACTCCATCATCATAAATGTAGACTTCACAAAATCAATGGGGAAAATAAAAAGGGACATAATAAACAATAATGAAAGAGATTAATTAAAAGTAAAAATAGTCTTGTATTAATAAGCTATGAAAATAATCCAATATCAACTCTGGACAAATTAAGAATATGGAAGAGTAAATAAAAAGTAAATAACAAACTATAATGACCAGTTCCGGAGGTAGACTCTTCTCAAAAGTCAAAGCAAAAAATCTTCGAATCCTAAATCATGAATGTCAAAAGAGAAACCTAGGGGAGGAGTAAAATCAGATCTAAAAACTTGAAATTATGCGGCATGAATTGTTGTTTTTGTCTCTGCATGTTCCCTGGCTCTAATCTGTGTCTCTACGCTGAAAATTGGGTTGAAACACGGCCCAGAATCTATGCCAGCAACTTCTGTAATTCTGCAGATCGCGCATATCACGCGACCACGTTGTCCACGCGTTCACGTCACTCAGCGTTTCCCGTGCTACGCGTTCGCGTCACTCGTGCAGCTTCCAATCCACGCGGTCGCGTCAGGCATGCGAGCGCGTCATTGTGATTTCCTGCATTTCGTGCGGTCGTGTGAGCCATGCGTCCGCGTCACTTCTCGCTGGTCATCTCCTCAATTCCTTGTGTTCCTTCCATTTTTGCAAGCTTCCTCTCCATTCCTTACGCCATCCCTGCCCTATGAAGCCTGAAACACTTAACACACAGATCACGACATCGAATGGTACAAAGGAAATTAAAAATATACAATTAAAAGGTCTTTAGGAAGCAAGTTTTCAATCATGGAACATTTTCAGGAAGGAATTGTAAATATATGCAAATTATATGAATAAGTGGGTGAAGACTTGATAAAACCACTCAATTAAACACAATATAAATCATAAAATAATGGTTTATCAACCTCCCCACACTTAAACATTAGCATGTCCTCATGCTTAGTTGAAAAAGACAAATCTAAATGAATAGGGACATGTGAGACTCATGCAATGCAATGCAACCTGTATAAACATGAATGCAACTATATGATTTTGTCTATATAATTAGAAATAGATAAGTTCTCTAAAACAAAATATGTGGTCGATTCCACTAATTCAAATCATACAGTAAAAGCAAGTAAATTTGTAAGAAGATAGCTTGTGAAAGCAGGGAACACAGGATCGAGCATTAAACCCTTACTGTTGGTGCGTGTGCACTCTAATCTTCTCTAGTATATGGAGTAATCACTCTGTCCTTTTCTAATCATGCTTTAAAAAATTTTTGTTTTTAACCTAACCAATCAACAAGTTTAAAGTGCCAATGCAAACATCATAAGGTCTTTTCACGGGTGTAATGGGGCTAAGGTAAGGGTGAGGGTCTACATATGGCTAAGTGAGCTTATACATTGAATCTTTAATTAACTCGAGCTTTCACCTAACAAACATATAATCTATATAATTTCAACATTCATACTTAGCTACCCAAAATTTCCTTTTCACATTCCATACTCATGCATCAACCTTTATTTTAATTTTATCACATGTGCATTGATTATTGAATTCAGACTTATCATTGGGGTGATTTTGTCCCCTTATTCGCTAAAATAAAATTTTTTTTTAACATAGCTTATCAATGCACATAGATTTGTAATCTTTCTTTTATGGTTTCACATGAATAGGTACCCAAATTCTCCTTATTTATCATGACATATTCCCCTATTACCCTTTATTCCCACAATTTTCCCGTACTCAGTTAACACACAAATTCTATCTTAAGCTAACCAAAGATTCAATTGGGATATTCAATTGTTTTTCTGCTTAAGGCTAGTAATGTGGTAAAATGTAAAATAAATGGGATTAAAAACGGCTCAAAGTGGTTAACAAAGGTAATTAAAAGGGTAGGCTTATTTGGGATAAATGAGCTAAACAAGCAATGGCCTCAATCATATGTATGCACATAACATATTAACATTGGACATATAGGATAAAACAAAATTCAGATTACAATCATAGAGAGGTAAACACACAAGAAAAAAAATGTTTATGGTTAAATAGTGTAACCATGTATTAAGGCTCAAAGTTTCACAGGTTGTGTGTTCTTTAGCTCAAAAATCTTGTTCCAATTTCAACTTCAAACAAATTTAACATAATTGTTTTGATTTAAATTAGTGAAATTTTAAAAAAATATGGTCTTAAAAGAAACTTATTATCTTTTCAATCAGGTAGAACATGCATGCAATTAACCTACTACTATGCAATCTATCCTATTCTAAAGAAAAAGAAATTGGTGTTAGGGGAAAGAGTTACCTCTGGAAGTCAGGTACTGACTGACCTCCCCATACTTAAGGCTTTGCACCGTCCTCGGTGCCATCTGTCAGGAACAAGGGTGGGCTGGTGGCAGTATCTCCACAGTCGGGACCGTCATGGCTCCCTGTGCTGGTAAAGGAAGTGGAGTCCGGAGTGTCTGGGTCCTCATCAGATCTATGGTTGCCTGTGAGTAGCTCCTTGAGGTATTTGAATCGGTGCTGGTTGCGGCACTCTCGTAGCTTCGCCTTCTGTTCTAACCGGTCCAACCTCTCCAGTATTTGATGGAGCAACTGACTTGGTGTGGAAGGGGGAACGTCTGTAGCTTGGTCTGCGGACTGGCTGGTAGTGGCTGGTGGTGGCCTGAGATATCTCTCGTTAGGGACGTATTGATCATACCATGGAAGTATGGGTTTGGTGTCCCCAGCTCTGTAGGAGACTCCAGCCGCTGTGACAAGATCTGAGACCAAGGCGGGGAAAGGTAGGTTTCCCGTAATTTGCACGTGTCCCATAGCATTCCAGATGTGTCTTGGTAGATTTAGAGGCTGGTCTGTGAGGATGCACCATAGGAGAACGGCCATGTCTGCAGTGAAGGAGGACTCATGAGTGCTCAGAAAGACGTAATGGGACATAATCTGTGCCCATACGTGAGCCTCCAAGGTGAGTGTGGAAGCCTATATTCCCTTAGGATGGGAACGATGGTATCTAAAAATCCATCTGCTGCCAGGTTGTGTGATAACTCTGAGAATAGCGTCCCAGTCAAATTTGTACGTTTGGTGCTTGAGTGCGGCTTCTTGAAATGTGTCCAGTCCTTCTGGAGCAGGGGGAAGATCTAAGGCTCGCTAAATGGCCTCTTCTGTAATGGGGACTTGCTTCTGACGGACATAAATAGACTGCAGGGTCGGCAGGTGGAAATTGGAGTAGAACTCAACTACCCAAGAAAGATTAACCTGCCGTGGCTGTCTTTGTAGGAATCCCCAGTGTCTTTGTGCAATTTGGGGCTAAATAAATTTGGCAATACGAGACGGGAGGATAAGAAGATATTCGTTGTTGTAATTTCTTGCCGCCAGAATGGGGAACATCTGCTCACAGTAGCGATTGGGAAATCGTGCAGTGTCCTTTGCTAGGAAGGCTTTTTCCTTTTCATCGACCTTTATAATCCTTTTAATTCATTTTGTTGAGGGCTTAACTGCAGTTGAAGATGGCTCAGTCACTAATGCTCTTTTTGTTCCTCTCCTTGCTGTGGATTTGGGAGTAGCTTTCTCCTTGCCTTTCTTGGTGGCCATCCTGAAAGGAAACGAGTAAAGACATGAATATTTCAAGGGTTATAGCAAGGAAAAGAGTGGGAAAGGTGGTAATCAATGCACAATAAGGAATAATGATGTTAACACATGGTCATGACTACATGTGAAAAATCAACAACAAAAATATAGCAAGTGCATGTGATGACAGTTAAATGTAAGGTGTTTATTGGCATGCAAGCAAGGGCATGAGTAGCATAGATCAAGCATTCAATGCCCAAGTTAGATTACCAAATCTTCCAAACTAAAAATATGCTTGTAATAACAATTATATAAAAATTAATAAAATAGAAAAAGGGTTTTGGGAAAAGCAAGCATTTAGAGTAGTAGATTAAATGAAATCTAAAAATAGTGCACAATGCCATATGGATGTTTTCTCAAACACATAGCATGCATGTTAAATAAGGTATAGAAAATATTAAATTGAACATGCAAGTAACCCTATAAAAATAATATATAACTGTTAAACAAGTCCTAAACAATCCACAAGCAACATATAAAAATAATGACCCAAATAAATCTCCAACACCAATAGGAGGAAAAAGAGAGAAAAAGAAAACATGGATAGGGAAAGTAGAAGAGAAAGAAAAAGAAAACATGAAAATAAGAAGAAGAATGAAAAAATAGGGAAGGAAGAAGAGAAAAAGAACCTTGATAATAGTGGTGAGAAAGAGGGAGTAGAAGGAAGGAAGAAGGGAGAAGGAAGAAGGGGGAAGGAAGAAGGGGAAAAAGTAGGATTGGGGTAAGAAAAGATAAGATAATCTGGCATATTTGAATGAGTTGGGCGGCGCAACCGATGCGGACGCGTGGGTCACACAGTTGTGCAGACAGCCCTTGAATGAGGTGACGCGGATGTGTCGGTCACGCGGATACGTGACATGATTTGCGCTAGTGGCGCGAGGGCAGCATCGCGCTTGCACAACTCTCTGTGTGAAACATGTTTTCCAAATTTAAAAGTGACACGGTCGCGTGGTTGACGCGATCGCGTGGATGGCCAAATTATGAAAACGGCATGGACGTGTGGGGCATGCGTTCGCGCGGCAAGGCTTGTGCAGCTAGCACAGGTTCAGCTCAGCTCCAGCGTAACTCACTGCCATACACCCTTTTACATCAAATTGCAGAGACACGCATTCACGTAGCTGACGCGGAGGCATGGGAAGGCCATTTTACAAATGACGCGATTGCGTCATCCATGCGAACGCGTGGGTCAAATGGTGCCAGGGGCACGCCTCCAGCCACACTCTTGCGCAACACTCTGTTTCTTTTCTTCAATGCTGCGAAGGCACTATAAGACGAGCGCGTCAATGACGCTAGCGCGTCGCATGCCTTAATCCTTTTTTTATATGCAATATGCAATATGCGGAAGAGATGCAAAATATAAGCATTAGTACTGAGAAGAGTTATTGACGAAAGAAATTAAGGAGAGGGGAAGGAACGATCATACCATGGTGGGTTGTCTTCCAACCAGCACTTTGCTTTAACGTCCTTAAGTTGGACGTTCCACTAGCTCAGTCGTCTGCTGTGGGTGGATCTTCCAAGAGGAAGATCTCCAGTTCCTGGTTTCTCACCATCTTTTCGCCATGGAATAACTTCAAGCGATGTCCATTGACTTTAATAAGTTCAGACCTTGAAGGATGGCTCAAGTGAAAGACTCCGTATGGTTCCACCCACTTTACTCGATAGGGACCATCCTATCTGGATCTCAGCTTGCCTGGCATGAGCCGCATTCTGGAGTTGTAAAGGAGGACTAAGTACCCAGGTTGGAATTCTCTTCTCTTGATGTTCTTCTCATGCACAGCCTTCACTTTCTCTTTATACAGCCTGGAGTTTTCATAAGCTTCTAAGCGAAGGTTCTCTAATTCTTGTAGTTGCAACTTCTGTTCAGCTCTGGCTCTCTCATAGTCCGTGTTGCATTCCTTTACTGCCCAGAAAGTTTTATGTTCTAACTCAGCTGCGAGATGACAAACCTTTCCATAAACTAAGCGGAAAGGACTCATCCCAATTAGTGTCTTGTATGCTGTGTGATATGCCCAAAGCGCGTCTTGGAGCCTGGTGCTCCAGTCCTTTCTGTGAGGCTTGACTATCTTTTGCAGTATGCGCCTTATCTCTATGTTAGACACCTCTGCTTGCCCATTAGTCTGGGGGTGATAGGCTGTTGATACTTTATGAATTATCCCATGCCTCTTTAGTAAACATGTTAGTCTCCTGTTACAAAAGTGAGCGCATTGATCGCTCACGATTGCTCGTGGTGATCCAAAGCAACAAATAATATGGTTTCTAACAAAGGAAACAATAGTGTTAGCATCATCAGTACGGGCAGGAATTGCTTTCACCAATTTAGAAACATAATCTACAGCTAACAGTATATAAAGGTGACCATTAGAATTTTGAAATAGACTCATGAAGTCAATGCCCCAAACATAAAAAATTTCACAAAAAAGCATAATTTATAGAGGCATTTCATCCCTCTGGGATATATTACCAAATCTTTGGCATGGAGGACAAGATTTACAAAGGTCAGCAGCATCTTTAAAAAGAGTAGGCCACCAGAATCTACAGTCTAAAACTTTTCTAGCAGTTCGTTGAGGGCCAAAATGTCCTCCACTCTCAAATGAGTGGTAGGCTTCTAAAATAGACTGGAATTCTGATTGAGGTACACATCGTCTAATTACCTGGTCAGCACCACACCTCCATAGATATGGATCATCCCACACATAGTATTTAGACTCACTTTTCAGCTTGTCTCTCTGATGCTTAGTAAAATCGGGAGGAAAAGTGTGGCTAACTAGATAATTAGCTATAGGTGCATACAAAGGAACTACATCAGATACTGCCTGTAAGCTATCAAATGGGAAATTATCATTGATAGGAATGGAGTCATCTTTAATGTGCTCAAGGCGACCCAAGTGGTCAGCCACTAAATTTTGGTTACCACTCCTATCTTTAATTTCCAGATCAAATTCTGGCAGCAGTAGCATCCAACGTATTAGCCTTGGTTTAGACTCTTTTTTAGCTAATAAATATTTTAGAGATGCATGGTCTGAGTACACTAGTACCTTAGTACCAAGTAAATAGGCTTAGAATTTATCCAGAACAAAAACAATAGCTAGAAGCTCTTTTTCAGTAGTAGTGTAATTAGATTGAGCAGCATCTAAAGTCTTAGATGCATAAGCAATTACAAAAGGATCGTTACCTTCATGTTGAGCTAGTGCTGCTCCTACTGCATGATTTGAGGCGTCACACATGATTTCAAATGGTTGACTTCAGTCTGGTCCCCTGACGTGGCAGAAATTAGCAGATTAAGAAATTAATATGAGTGATACGTTGCAAGTACAGTTCTTAACCCACAAAAATCCGCTTATCAATTTAGAAAGGTTGTCACAAAATCAGAATTAAAATACTGGGAGTATGAATCCCAAGTCGTCTCCCAACGAGTTACAGGAAAATGTGCTATCTTATTAATCAGAGGTTTTCCGAAATGGTTTTGAGTTGATAAATGGGAAATTAAATTAGAGTATTAATGTAATTTAAATAAAAAGCTTGACTGGGAGTGGATTAATCGGAAGTTCTATCCGTGTTGGAGTTTTCCAAGATCAATTGATAATTGAAGGTTGTTTCTATTTAGTTATCCTTTACTAGGTAAGGGAAAGTCAAATAAGTTGGAAGTCTACTTCTATTCACAAGTTCTAATCCTCTCCCTTAGGAAGGATTAGTGTCAGTGACTAGAGAGCCATCCAACAATAAACCCAATTACAATTTTACTCTTGAGCTTTCCAACTCAAGGGTCTCCTTTTAATCAACTCCCAATCAAGTTACGGAACTACTCACTCATAATGGATGTAAAATTCACAAAATAAAGATAAGGAATAAGGGAAGACATGATAGACAATAATCCAAAAAAAAGATCAATTAAAAATAAAAATGGTTCTTGTATTAATACTTTCTAAAAATAATCCAATTGTAACTCTGAATAAATTAAGGATATGAAAGAGTAAGCAACAAGTAAAGAGAACAAACTAGAGTGATGAAGTCTTGCGAAGGTAACAACTCTTCTCAATATCCCAAGCCAAAAAGCAATAAAAATCAAATCCTAAGAACTATGAATGTGTAGAGAGAAAAACCCAAAGGAGGAGAAGAATCAGATCTAAAATCTAAAAATTCTCTAGAATGAACGTTCTCCCTTGTCTCTGCATGTTCCCTTGCTATAATCTGCGTTTCCGGGCCAAAAACTGGATTAAAATGCGGCCCAAAATCTATGCAGCGACTTTTGTAATTCTGCAGATCGTGCACGACACATGACCGCGTCGTCCAAGTGTTCGCATCACTCAGCGTTTCCTGTGACATGCGTGCGCGTCGTCCACGCAATCGTGTCACTCGTGCAGCTTCCAATCCACGCGGTCGCGTCAGGCATGCGAGCGCGTCACTATGATTTCCTCCATTTCGCGCGGTTGCGTGAGCCATGCGCCCGCATCACTTCTCGCTGGTCATCTCCTCAATTCCTTGTGTTCTTTCCATTTTTGCAAGCTTTCTCTTCATTCCTTACGCCATTCCTGCCCTATGCATCCTGAAACACTTAACACACAGATCACGGCATCGAATGGTATGAAGGAGAATAAAATATACAATTAAAAGATCTTTAGGAAACAAGTTTTCAACCATGGAACATTTTCAGGGAGGAATTGTAAATACATGCAAATTATATGAATAAGTGGGTGAAGACTTGACAAAACCATTCAATTAAACACAATATAATTCATAAAATAATGGTTTATCATCCCTTCACAATCGGAGCTTGAGTCAAGGCGGTCTTTGTAACGTCCCATCTAGTAAAATACCTTGCTTAAGTCAGGGTATTTCTACTAGAAAGAACATTATGTAACCTTTTCTAGTATTAACTACTTAATTATCGAGCCTTTGTATCGAGTTGGCATTTCAGTTTTAAGAAAATGCCAGAAAATTTTGTTTTCATTCATTAAAGACATGTATCAAGGATAAACATTGCAAATAATAATAACAATCACATAAGTATTATTAATAGTAATCTTTATACATAAGAAGTCATATAAACACAAATACAAGACCTACCCCTCTCTTAGAATAAAACCTCAAAGGACAAGAGCGAGGGGACTCTATGAAAGCAACTAAAACCATAAAGAAAACCTACTAATCGCTTGCAGCTTCATATTGCATCTTTAAACCTGTGTCACTGAAAGGTTGGAAAATTTGGGTGGTGATAACCAAACCACATGTTCCCAATAGAGGTCGAGAATGCCGTGAAAGTAAAGAATAAAACGCAAATAGTTAATTTCATTCAGAAATATTTTAAAAGAAAAACTGTTTTCATCTGTATTGATCTTTACTCGCCTTGTCAATCTTTTATTTTGAAAACCAACGGCATAACATTCAAAAATCCAAAATCTTATAAAACTTCAGTTAATTATCCAAAATTCTAAACCCACATTTTACTTTATGAAAATCTTAAAAGTTTTTTTAGACCGTATGAATGACTAATCTGTTCCAAGCATAGGTTCATTAAGTCTATGCTGAACCAACTCAATCTTTCATACTTACTAAACCTCAAACACAATCCAATCACGGCCTCAGGCCCAAGCAATTCAACCAACACCCAATTCACCACGATCCAGCCAATCAGTTACAAACACAAGTAATGAGGTTCAAACACAATCAAGAGCAATTATATCAAGTATAGCAATTAGCAGTTATCAGAATTATTCATTTAGGCAAACCAATTACAATATACACACCCAAACAATGTCACATAGATGCATATGATGAATGTCTAGTCCTAGTGTAGGCCATGAGCTCATGTGTCGGTTAGCACCTGCATTCCCGACATTTATCCAGTCACGAGTTCACGATTTTCCGGATACGATTTTCCGTTCAAATAAATGCGCATATAATTATTAGCATCTCTATTGAGACAGCCTCTGCTTTCTACTCGCAGGAAATATATACTCTTGGGAACGGAAAATTACTCTTGGGTTGCCTCAGGGCAACAAATAAATAAACATCTCTTAGGTTGCCTCAGGGCAACAAACAAACATCTCTTGGGTTGCTTCAAGCAACAAACAAACATCTCTTGGGTTGCATCAAGCAACAAACAAATATCTCTTGGGTTACTTCAAGCAACAAACAAATATCTCTTGGGTTTGCCTCAAGCCATACAATAAGTACTTTATTCATTCCTTTTTCTTTCATAATTGCAAATACGCAAGCGGGACAAGACCCACGCCCTTGCCAACAATCTCCTATACCAAATAATCTTTTCTTAAATGAATCATTGAAGTTATTATCATTAAATAAGCCTTAAATATCGATTTTGATTAAGTCCTTATATTTTTATAAAAATTTGGACATAATCTCTTTTAAAAATAGGACTTAACCACCCTTACGAGTCCCAACCAAACAATTTACCAAACTCTTTTCAACATTTCCAATATCAAATCAATTTAGAATCAACCAAATTCCAACATTGAATCAGCCATATAATCCTAAAGTTCATCTTTAGTTTTATAAACTCATAAATGTCACTAAGACATCCTCAACACTCTATCTTTTTTTCTGTTTTTAATATAGCAAATAAACTCAAAATTATGCAAACTTTATGTCCAGGCGTTCATCTTGAAATAAAATTTCTAACAAACTAAAGATCATAATTTTCTGGTTTCTCTAGCCTTAGCAATAGAGGAAAAACCATGACTGCTCTACAGTGCGTAAAACCAGAAAAACAGCCAGGTTAAAAATCCAAGTTAAATCCAATGACTTTAAAAATTAATATATTTCAACTTTGCTCATCCAGGTTTGTTTCTCAATTGGTTCTGAGTTAATACCATTTTTAATGAAGAAGTTACATAACCTGGAAGTTAAGTAAAAATAAGTCAGAATCTGTTTTAGAAACTAACAAGCTTAGTACTTTCCAATTTGAATAACTCTTATTACAAAACTCCAATTAAGCTAAATTTTGGTTTGGAAACTCCTAGCTCATCCAGAAGCAAGTGTGTCTTATTTGCAATCCAATTGCTATTCAATTCTAAGAGTTATAAGCATTGGAAGTTGATCCATAGCTTGCTGAAATATGTTTCTTTTAAGCTTTGACCACCAATATTCAAAAATTCATAACTCCCAATCCTTAACTCTTAATATTCTGAGGTTTTAGAGAAATAAACCAAATTAATTAAATTTTATAACAAAATTAGTTTCGCTCCAAAACTTAGCTCGTAGAAGTCGCAACAAGACACACAAGTTGCTGCCCTGTTTGACTTTTTCTGCTGCAGGACAGATTTAACAACCTAACTTTAAAAATTTGTCATAAATTGTATAGTTAACAAAAAGGTCTCAAATTTTCTAGTTTTGTTCCTTATATTCCTAAGTTTAACCCAGACTTGGTTTCATGCAATTCCAATTATTACATAATTAATTATAACTTTTCAAAGTTTCTGACTTCGTTTAAAATTATACAAAAAATCAGATTTTAGAGTTCAACTTTGAAAAATCATAACTAATTCTCTAGTTGATACGAAACCATCAAACTTAAATTTTCATAATTACACTTAATATAATTTACTTAACATTTAAATTCTTATCATTTCAATCACTATAGAGTTACTAAATCACTTTCAAAGTTACCATTTAATTTCAAGAGAATCTGATTTTCAGCAAACCATTTAGTATTCAAAATCCAACGCTTCAATACCCCTCAAAATCAGTTCCAAATCAACCACCAACCAAGTTCATTAACATTACAATATATCAAATAACAGCTCAACGGCAACAAATCCAACATAATTCATTAAAATTCAGAAATTCTCAACAATTGGTCATCAAACAATTCCCAATCCACATAATCAATCAATATCACTAATCAACAATTCCAAATCACAATCTCAACCATTCTAGTCACAATTTCAGCCACAATTCTATATTCACATAATCAATCAATTACTCACAGCTATTAAATCTATTTGCAGTTATTCAATAAACCTTGTAGGCATTCTTAAATTAAAATCGTTTAAGTTAAATCCCCTAACTCGATGACGCGTTAACCACACAAAATTGGAAATACAGCAACCCTCTATGCTCTAACACGAGGATAACAGCATCAACCACAACTCTAATAGTAGCAACAACAATTTTGGAGTGGAAATTAATAATGGCAAAGGAAAGACGGGAATGAATCAACAGCTTTGGTACTTAGAATAACAGGAACTAGAGACCAGGGCGTCGTCTGGTGAATCTGTCCCGCTTTTGGCGTCGACGACAAGGAAAGAACACAGGTCTTCTCTCTTCTCGCATTCTGTTCAACGGCACTCTCACTTCCTTTTCCCTTTGACGGCGGCAGAAGCGGCAAGGACGGGCTCTTCCCCCTTGCGAGTTAATGACAGCAGCGGCGAGGACTCCTCCGCTACGTGCAACATCCCCGACTAATATCAACAGCAACAATGGTTTCTCCCTTCTTCCCATTCGTCACTCTTCCTCTTCTCTTCTGCCCTAATAAGTGTCAATGGCGGTGAGGGAAGCTTTGGCGGCGAAGTGCGGTGATCATGGCTCCACCGGCACATCTTCCTTCTCCCTCGCGTTCTCTTCTCCACCCTCGGTCCCTCTTTCCCCTTTTCTGTTTTCGTTTTCCCTCTGCTCCCTCTCTATTTCCCCTTTCTCTCTTTTTCCATTTTTGAACGTAGTTTAGGGATTTAAGGTAGTAAATTGGGAAATTTGGGATATTAGGGTTTTTATAAAAGAATAAGGATAGATATGAATAGATATTTTGATAAAATTGAAGGGTAGAATAATTTTAAAACCAAATATACTCTCTTAAAAATACCTAAGAACATTATTTATCAACATATTGCTAAGTTCAATTAATTATTTCTAGTTTAAATTATAAAATAAGCATATTAATCACATTTTTATAAAACATAGTTTAAACTCAATACTAATTATTCAAATTAAATGATATAACTTTTTATTATTTTCTATCACCGAAACTTTAATTTTAATTTACAAAATATCTAATTATAATAAAATTACTTAAACTTTAAGTATTTATAAAAATCCATTTTATCATTCCTAATAAATTAATCTCTAAGAGCTCAAACTAATAAAATAAACCATAATTCATTCATAATAGAAATTACTTAAATTAAATTATATAATACTTTCATTATTAAATTTTATTTCCAAACCATAGGAAATAACCAATTATAAAAATTACATAAGAATATTAATTAACGTAAACTCCAAATATTAATAAAACTAATTTAATTACTCTTAATTAATTAATTTATAAAATAAGATATCAAATTAATAAAGTAAATCGTAACTTTTTTTAGGATAAAAGTTACTTAAATTAAATTGTACAATTCTTTCTTATTTTTAAATTACTAAAATTATATAAAATATTCCATTATAATAAGATTACTTAAGAATATTAATGGATTCAAAATAAAACTATCTCTAAATCTATTTAATTATTTCTAATAAAATGATTTCTAAAATTATAAAGTTTAAATTTAATAAGATAAAATAACAATTTATTCATATTTAGACTTTCAAAAAGGAGGGATGTTACAGTCTTTAGCTTATCAAACGTTTGTTTGCAATCCTCATTGAACTCGAACTCAATGTCTTTCTGCAGTAGTCTGGATAAGGGCAGTGCTACCTTACTGAAGTCCTTAATGAATCTCCTGTAAAAACCTGCGTGGCCAAGGAACGAACGGACTTCCCTCACAGAGGAGGGGTAAGGTAAACTAGAAATAACATCCACCTTTGCTGGGTCTACAGAGATACCAGTATCAGAAACAACATGTCCTAGAACAATACCTTGTTTTACCATAAAATGACACTTTAAAATTTAAAACAAGGTTTGAACTAACACACCTGTCCAATACTCTAGATAAACTATCCAAGCAAAGGCTAAATGAATCACCATATATGCTAAAGTCATCCATAAAAACTTCCATACAGGTCTCAATGAGATTAGAGAAAAAACTCATCATACACCTTTGGAAAGTAGCTGGTGCATTGAATAAGCCAAAGGGCATTCTTTTATAAGCATAAGTCCCAAAAGGACATATAAAAGTAGTCTTTTCCTGATCTTCAGGAGCTATGTGGATTTGAAAATAACCTGTATAACCATCTAGAAAGCAGTAATGAGATTTACCTGACAGGCGATCAAGCATCTGATCAATGAATGGCAAGGAATAATGATCCTTACGAGTGGCTTGGTTGAGACGCCTGTAGTCAATGCAAACTCTCCATGCGTTCTGCACTCTGGTTGTCAGAAGTTCTCCTTGCTCATTCCTTATTGTTGTAACCCCAGACTTCTTGGGCAACACTTTTACTGGATTGACCCATTCGCTATCTAAAATGTGGTAAATGATATCTGCTTCAAGTAGTCTGGTTACTTCCTTCTTGACAACTTCTAAAATGGTGGGATTCAATCTTCTCTGAGGTTGACGGACAGGCTTTGCTCCTTCTTCTAAGAATATTCTATGTTCACAAATTTGAGGGCTGATGCCTACTATATCCGCCAAGGCCGCATGCATCAAATCCTGCCCTGCCCTCCACAAGGGCAGGGCAGCCTCCTGGAAGCAATCCTTCATGGGCTAAAATTGGATTAAAAATCCAATAAAACTCATTCCTTCACCAAATCAAAAGCCCATCCAAATCCTAAGATCCAAGAATAGAAAGTGTATAAATAGGAGCTAATTTGATGTAATTAGAACCCTTTCCTTTACTTTTGAACTTTGAATCTTTCTTTGAATCTTTTCTTTTATTTTTGACTTCTGAACCTTCTCTTAGAGATTTCAGAGAATTAGGGAGGAGAATTGATCTCTCTTCTTCCTCGTTCTTGCTTGGGCAATTTTACTTTTCTTGTTTTGAGTTTTGGGTGTGAAGAATTGAGGAAATTCTGTCTCAATCTGCATTCAAAATCTCTTAAATTCCTCTTCTGCATAATTGAGTTGAATTTCATTTCCTTTACTGCTTCTTCTTTAATTTCTTGTTAATTGCTTTGTGAACTTGGACCTGGGAAGGCAATTGAGATCTATACTTTGCTATCTAGTCTCTTGAGTCCTGAGATCCCATTTTTCCTTTTGGTTCTTCTGTGAACCCTTGCTGCAGTTAATTTCCATTTCTGTTTGAGAGCTAGTCTATTTCAATTCATCTCTTGTTTAGCTAATTGTTGCAATTTAATTTCCCTTGTTTAAATTCTGAAATCCCAGTCCTCAAACCCCTTTTCCATTCAAGCAATTTACATTTCTTGCATTTTAAATTACTGCAATTTACATTTCTTGCACTTTAAGTTTCAGTCATTTAATTTCTTGTTCTTTAAGATTCAGCACTTTTACTTTCCTGTCCTTTAATTTACTGCAATTCTCCCCTCTCCCTTTACATTCCAAGCAATTTAGCTTCTGTTAAAGATAAACCACTCAACCAATACTTGATTCGCTTGACTAAATCAACCACTAAACTAAAATTGCTCAATCCTTCAATCCCTGTGGGATCGACCTCACTCCCGTGAGTTTTTATTACTTGATGCGACCCGGTACACTTGCCGGTGAGTTTTGTGTTGGATTGTTTTCCACACATCAAGTTTTTGGCGCCGTTGCCGGGGATTGAAATAGATTGACAATGATTAAGTGAAGTGGAGATCTAGATCAAGCACTTTTTCTTTTCTGTTGTCTTTAATTTTGAACTAACACGCTAACTGTTTGAGAAATTACCTCTATCAACACACTAACTGTTTGAGAGTTTGTCTCAACTAACTGCACTCAATTCTCAAGAGTGCTCCTGTTTATTCTTCCTAATTGTTCGCATTCCACAGGAACGAAATCAGAGGAAAGACTATCATTAGAAAAGAAGTCTCTACAGGTGAAGAATAACATGACATGAAGCCACCACTCATTACACTAATCAAGAACAATTGTTCTTATGACGGAAATCCATTGGAGGATCCTCAACAGCACATTTCCACTTTTCTGAAGACTTGTAGTGCTATCAAAACTGATGGTCTAGATCTTGACACTTATAAGATCTTGTTATTCCCTTTCTCACTAAGGGGTGAAGCTGCACAATGGCTTGAAACTTTTCCTCAAGGAAATATCACTAGTTGGGACGATTTGGTCACCAAATTTCTGGCCAAATTCTCCTCATCCCAACAAGTCATCAAGCTGGAAGAGGGGGAATATTTATTCACACAAGGAGAAGAAGAACCACTCTTCAAGGCATGGGAAAGATACAAGAAAGCAACTGATAAAGTGGGCTTCCGAGCTTTCTATGAAGGATTAACCCCAGAAACAAGAAAAGCAGTGGACTACTTCTTAGATGGCCTACTCAAAGCAACAACAACTGCCCAAGGAATTGCAAACTTCAATGACAAAGGAGTTAACAACCAACATTCATTTGAGAAACCACAGAATGAAATCTCAGAAAAAGAAGTGATGAATATTGAAGGGGTGAATGCGTTCAAGGACCTAGACAAACCAATGCACCATCAAACACAGCAAAACATGGAGCTGAGAGATAGAAAAGTTGATTGCCTACAAACTGTTGCAGTGAATGCCCAATTTCCACCATGGAGACCCCATTCTTATCTGAGAATGAGGGAGTCTCAACATCAAGAACAAGGAAGTTTCAACCAGGGCAACTCCATGACCACAAACAATCAACATCACTCATCCACTAATACCACTCAAAGCCAATACTCACAACACAGACACTCCCAGACTCATCCCAACTGGAGAAGGAACGAGTACCAAAATCACAAACCAAGGGACTTCAATTATAACGACCCCAGTTTCACAAACCAACAAAAACACCATTATAGTAACAACAACCACTACATGCCACCACAATACCCACCCCTCCAAACTTTAACATCCCACAACCAACCAATCTCACAAGGCTCTCAGAGAATCACTAACTTGGAAATCTTAATGGAGAGAATGCTGAAACACCAAGAGGAGATAACAAAGAACCAAGAGATTTCAATAAGAGGAATTGAGGGGCAATTAGCTCAACTGGTGAAGCATTTCACAGAAATGGGTGAGAAGAGGGTAAATATCTTTCCCAGAGCCACTGAAGACAAACTGACTAACAATGAAGATGCTGCAAGGAAGGAAGGATGGAAAAAGATCATAGAGGAAAGTAAGAAAACCTTGGACGAAGAAAATACTAGCCAAGAAAAACACAACAAGGAATTCTTACAAGGAGAGACAGAGGATAGAATTAAAGAAAAGCAGAAAATCCCCACTGGAAAATTTTCACTAGGGGATAGAGTAATGATAAACAGTCAAACCATGAAGGTGTCCCCACAGCTGTCTGATCACTACATTGTGACTAAGACCCTTCCACAGGAATTCATAGAGGTCATCAAAGAGGAAACCGGAAGGAAGGTCACCGTGAAGAAAGACAAGCTAAGGCACTGTGATTTTCAATCTTCATGATCAGCAGAATGGAGGAATGTCAAGCTAGTGACAATAAAAGAGCGTTTGTTGGGAGGCAACCCAACCTGAGGTAGTTTTCTTTCATAGCTTTTTCAATAAAAATGTTGAATAATTGGTATGGATTGCAAGGAGCTAAGTTTGGTGTTGCACACCAAAACAATTAAGAGAGAATGAAAGATTTTAAGTTTGGTGTTCCACAAAAAAAAAATATCATTTAAAAACACATTCTCACCTCTTGCATGATGCTAGCTCCAAGCAACCAAACACATTTTTCAACTGTTTAACTTCTTTCTAGCTTTAATTTCATTAACCTTTAGCAAGGACACAAGGTTTCACATATGGTTAAATTGTTGCGTAAGAGGCAGTGGCAAACAATTAAGTTTGGGTTCCCACACCAAAATAAATCCAGGAGCCACACTATGCATACTAACCAAGTAATTAAGGGCTTGAGAAGCAAGCAACTTTGAGAATTATGCAGGACATAAGTCAACAGTTGAAGATATTGTGCATTTTAACTCAAAGAAAACACAACAGAAGGAAGAATCAAAGGGCTGCAACTTCAAAGGTTGTATCTAAACTTAATCCTTGCTGCTGTGAATTGTTTTGAATCTGGAAACCATTGTATGTCTTGCTAAAGTGTTTATCTAGTTGCAAGTGAAATTGTTTGTTAAGAATGCTAAATCTGCATAAGGCTTGTTATCCATCACTTAGCTAAATTTTGTTTTGTTTCCTACATGCTTGAATAAAAGAGAATTGTTTGAATTAGAAAGTAAATATCCAATGTTGCATAAGTAGAATAGAAGTTAATGGTGGTATATGTGTTTGATTAAATGCATAACTCATGAAATAATTGCTGCATAGTATCATTTTCATTTAAGTTTGAGTTAGCTTGCTGTTATAAAGATTCTTATCAATAAAGAAAAAGCCCCTGAGAACAAAAACAGAAAGAAAAGGAAGAAGAAAAAGCCAATGTGGCAAGAAAAACAAAGAATAAAGGTTGGACACCAATAGCTTGGACCCTAGGACATATGCCTGTGGTGTTCTTGTACTAAGATATGCTTGGATAAGTAAATTCTAAGGGGTATTTTAAAACCCGGTCACTTAGATCAACTGATTTGGGATGGCCAATTGAAAGTCCACAATAAAGAGCAACTTAGATACAGAACATTTAGTTATCCAAAGAGATGCTGGGCATCAATGATCCTAGGAAGAAATAGTGAGCCATGTGTCTGTGGTGGAAAGATGTTGGGTAAAAGAAAAAAATTAAAGCCAAAGGCTACTACTACAACATTAGACACCAAACCTCCAAAAGAATAATAAGCTTGTTAAAGCATTATAAGAAAGAAAAGTTAGCAAGGGAGTAATTAAAAAGTAAGTCTTATAACAGCAAGTTTAGCAAGCCTTTGAGGAAAGATGGATATTATGTAACAGCAACAATAATTGAGTTATCATTGTTTGCATAAAGACTCCATAAATCAAGTTCTGCTATATGCCTAATAAGGATATGTGTTCTTTTCTTATTCATTTCAATTTCTCTTAGTTTTGATGCTTGCTTGGGGACAAGCAAGATTTAAGTTTGGTGTTGTGATGACAAGTCATCATATACCCATTTTTCAAGCTAATTTCACTTGTTTTATTAATCTTTATGCACTTTCTTGCATCCTAAGTAAGTGATTTGGAGTGAAAATGCATAACTTCTTTAGATCAAGCAACTACCATTAAATTGATGCTAACTCATGAGGTTTAAGCTAAATTTAATTGAATTTTAATTGATTTATAAGCCTTGTGAATTTAGTGATACTTTGAGTGGTTGTTTTGGTTGATTGTAGGTGAAGAAAAGAAGAAAAGAGAAAGCGTGGCTTAAGAAAGCGTGACCCAAGGAGAAAAAGGCGTGGCGCATAAAGGAGGAGTGCAAGTATTGCCCTCCACAAGGGCACACTGCCGTCTAGGAGGGCAACATAAGGAAACAAGGCTTGAGAGGCAACTCTGCCCTGCCCACGACAAGGGCAGAGCACAAAATTGTGCCTTGGATCAAAGAAGAGCAAAACCTTGCCCTGCCCTCCACAAGGGCAGTATCGGCCCTTCATGGAAAATAAATCAAAGGAAAAAGCCTACCAATGCTTGCCACAAGAGTCGAACACGGCACAAGGAGAAAGCAAGGAACTAGGCCTCATTATGGTGCCAAGAAAGCCGAGGAAAAATAGTAGCGTGTGCATCGGCCAAGTCTCGAACACGGGACTTCAATTTGGAAACACTGCCCTGCCCTCCGCGAGGGCAGGGCAGCCTTTTGTTGTGGCACGGCCAGTGGACCAAACTGGCGCACCAAGGCATCACTCGGCAGCACCAGCAGCACGCACAGGCACCAAAATGGCGCACCAGAAATTTCTGCCCTGCCCTCCGCGAGGGCAGGGCAGCATCCTGCGCACCAAGCTCGCACACCACGCTCGCACCAAGGCCGCATGCATCAAATCCTGCCCTGCCCTCCACAAGGGCAGGGCAGCCTCCTGGAAGCAATCCTTCATGGGCTAAAATTGGATTAAAAATCCAATAAAACTCATTCCTTCACCAAATCAAAAGCCCATCCAAATCCTAAGATCCAAGAATAGAAAGTGTATAAATAGGAGCTAATTTGATGTAATTAGAACCTTTTCCTTTACTTTTGAACTTTGAATCTTTCTTTGAATCTTTTCTTTTATTTTTGACTTCTGAACCTTCTCTTAGAGATTTCAGAGAATTAGGGAGGAGAATTGATCTCTCTTCTTCCTCGTTCTTGCTTGGGCAATTTTACTTTTCTTGTTTTGAGTTTTGGGTGTGAAGAATTGAGGAAATTTTGTCTCAATCTGCATTCAAAATCTCTTAAATTTCTCTTCTGCATAATTGAGTTGAATTTCATTTCCTTTACTGCTTCTTCTTTAATTTCTTGTTAATTGCTTTGTGAACTTGGACCTGGGAAGGCAATTGAGATCTAGACTTTGCTATCTAGTCTCTTGAGTCCTGAGATCCCATTTTTCCTTTTGGTTCTTCTGTGAACCCTTGCTGCAAGTTAATTTCCATTTCTGTTTGAGAGCTAGTCTATTTCAATTCATCTCTTGTTTAGCTAATTGTTGCAATTTAATTTCCCTTGTTTAAATTCTGAAATCCCAGTCCTCAAACCCCTTTTCCATTCAAGCAATTTACATTTCTTGCATTTTAAATTACTGCAATTTACATTTCTTGCACTTTAAGTTTCAGTCATTTAATTTCTTGTTCTTTAAGATTCAGCACGTTTACTTTCCTGTCCTTTAATTTACTGCAATTCTCCCCTCTCCCTTTACATTCCAAGCAATTTAGCTTCTGTTAAAGATAAACCACTCAACCAATACTTGATTCGCTTGACTAAATCAACCACTAAACTAAAATTGCTCAATCCTTCAATCCCTGTGGGATCGACCTCACTCCCGTGAGTTTTTATTACTTGATGCGACCCGGTACACTTTTCGGTGAGTTTTGTGTTGGATTGTTTTCCACACATCAGTCTTCCAAGCAGGATTGACGAAGGTCTTCCTGAGTCATTTTGGGGGTATCTCCAGGATATAGAAGTCAATGGGAAACGTGAGCCCCTTAATGCTCACTAACACATCTTCAGCAATTCCAACCACTGTGATAATGCTTTTATCTGTTAATACAAAATGAGATGCCGACCTTTTCAAGGGAGGGAGCCTTAAAGCATTATATATAGACAAGGGCATAATACTCACGCATGCTCCTAAATCACACATACAGTCAGAAAATATCACACGTCCAATGGTGCAGTTAACCATGCATGGGCCTGGGTCACTATATTTTTCAGGTATATTTCCCATTAAAGCAGATATAGAACTACCTAAAGGAATAGTTTCTAACTCATTAATTTTATCTTTATGTATGCACAATTCTTTTAGAAACTTTGCGTATTTGGTACTTGCTGAATAACATCAAAAATGGGAACATTTACCTCAACCTTTTTGAAGATCTCTACTATTTTGGGATCAAGTTCCATCTGCGTTCTGGGCTTCTTAGCAAGGTGTGGTAATGGAATAGGAGTGGCATCTTTTATAGCTTCAGCTTGCTGGGGTTCTGCATTCCTTGGTTGGGCTGCTTCTGCTTCAGCCATGCCTTGTACTTCATCTTCTTCTTCAACATCCTCTACCTCAGCCGTGGCCGCAGCTGGGGCGTGTTCTAGCGGGCTTGGTTTCTCAGGATTCCTCTCTTGTAGTGTGGTTCTAGATCTCAGGGTAATAGCATTGATGCCACCCTTAGGGGTTGGGTAGTGGTTGAGAGGGGAGTCCACCAGAGCTCGAAGACTAGTTATTAGAGTTATTCAGTGATCCAATCTGTTAGACAAGGGCTTGCAAGGTAGAGTTCAGACAATTTAGAGTGGAAGTAAGGTTGTTTTCCATGGCCTGCTGTCTCCGATCAATAGATTGTAGTAACTCATCATTAGAAGATGAAGAGGGATAAGTGATCTAAGGGGTCTGCTGAGATGCTTGAGGCTGCCTTAGATGAGGTGCTCTGTAGGTCTGATTCTGATTCTGCTGCCTGAAGTTGTTATTGTTATTCCACCTTTAGTTTCCATTGTTATCTCTGCCTCCTCTGTTATGATTGTCCCTCCATCCCTGGTTAGAATTATCTCTCCATCCTTGGTTGGAATTATCATGCCATCCATGGTTGTAGCCGCCACCTTGATTGTACCATTGATTGTGGCGGTCATAAAAGTTATGAGTGGCTGCCACAGTGTTGTCTTCCTATTGGAGTTGCGGACATTCATCAATATAATGACTGTAATCGGCACAGATCCCACATACTCTTTGTGGAACCAACTGTTGGCTTTGCTGTGGAGAAGAAGGTTGAGCTTGTTGTTGACTCAACTGCATCTGCTTCAGTAAGTTGGTCATTTCACATATGCTCTGAGTTAGAGTAGTAGTCTCTTTGCTAGAGGATACCTCTGCAACAGCTCTTGACTGATCGGGGTAAAACTTGTCTCTCAACAAATTCCCATTCGGCAAGTGTACCGAATTTGTCGTCAAGTAAAAACTCACAATAGAGTGAGGTCGAATCCCACAGGGATTGATTGATCAAGCAACTTTAATTAGAGGAATGATCTAGTTGAGCGAATCCATGAATAGAGTTGATAATTGCAGAAATTAAATGGCGAGAAAGTAAATGACTGAAAGTAAATAGCAGAATTGTAAATGGGAATGGGGGAATTGCTCATAAAAGTAAATTGCAGAAAATAAAGAGAATGGGTAAGATCAGAAATGGGGAGTTCATTGGGCTTAGGAGATGTTGCATTCTCTGGATCAATTTCATTTTCATCTCTTCCTCAATCAATGCACTCATTGATCTCCTTGGCAATCTTAAGTGATTGAATCACAATTTCTTACAATTCAATCTCTCAAATCTTGATCAATAGCCAATTCCTTGGTCAATTGCTCATGAGAAGAGATGAAGTGTGGTCACTGATTATACCACATGCACTTCCCAAATCAAATGCTTAGAGGGTTATAGCCACATACCCATCCACACTCAATTTGGTCCAGCATGAGAAAGAATTTCTAGCTAATCTCTTCATTCCTATTTCAAGGATCCGAAGAGATCTATGTTTGAATAGCTTCTTTTCCAAGATAACTATCCAATTGGATGAAGATCGAAAGCTTTCAAGTAAAATCAAAAGGAAAGATAGAAGAAGAATAAGAAAATTAGTATTGATCCATCAAATTACAACAGAGCTCCCTAACCCAATGAAAGGGGTTTAGTTGTTCATAGCTCTAGAAATCAAAATCAAATATGGAGAATACATGATAAAGCTAGAAGTGCAAAGAAAGTAAATACAAAGAGTAGTTCTCTTTCCTAGCTCCTCCCAAAAGCTCCTCTCTATTTCAAAACTACTCCTATATATACTACTCTTCTCAGCTTCTAGTTAGCTCTTCAAGTCTTGGGCCTCTGGATCTTTGAGCTTGAAGCAGTTCCTTTCTTCAATTGGGCTTGGCTTACTTGCAGAGAGAAAGTGTGAAGTGGGCAGAGACTTTAGCTCAAGACGTTAGGGGTGTTTAACATTTAGTGAAAATACAAGTTCGAGAAGATTAGTGACACTTAACATTGTCACTAACGTTGCCATGCACCCCTTTGGTTCACGTTAAAGCCCACGTTAACTGGGTTAACGTGGCTTTTAACTTTGCCTTGCTAGCCTTCGAGAACGTTAGTGACACTCAACATTGTCACTAACGTTCAAGTGTGCCCCTTCTTGCTTCACGTTAAAGCTCATGTTAACTAGGTTAACGTGGCTTCTAACGTGGCTTTTGCCAACCTTCGAGAACGTTAGTGACAATGTTGAGTGTCACTAACGTTGTCGACAACTTCTCCATCTCTTACGTTAGCTCCCACGTTAACCAAGTTAACGTGGGAGTTAACGTGGCTCTTTGCACCTTAGGCACTAACGTTGGCTTCTCTTCCCCCTTTAACGTTAGAGGCCACGTTAACTAGGTTAACGTGGCTTCTAACGTGGCCATTTGTGAGCAATTGCCAATGTTAGTGACAATGTTAAGTGTCACTAACGTTGGCTCAACTTCTCTTCTCTACGTTAGAGTTCACATTAACTTAGTTAAAGTGACTCTTTAACGTGGGCATTGATGGCTTTTGAGAGTGTTTTTGGCAATCACTTTTCTCCTTAACTTTACAAGTTACCTCCCATTCCTTGCTTCCTTTGGTCCTGAAATCAAGCAATAGAGTGCATTGAAGTTCTAGTCCACGTCATGGGTAATGCAATATACAATTTTGTCATTAAAATCATGCAAAATCCTCATGAAATAATGTAAAATGCACAATGTATGCTTGAATCAAGGTCTGAGTGAATATTTGCCCAAAACTAACTTATTTCCTAAGAAAATGCATGAAATTACCTAAAAACAGTAAAGAAAAGGTCAGTCAAAACTGGCCAAAATGCCTTGGCATCACAACACCAAACTTAAAGCTTGCTTGTCCCTAAGCAAGTACTGGAACAAGAGAATGATGAATGGAATCTCCAGAGAAATGAGTCATTCTTGTGGAAGTCATATTACTGATTTTATGGTGGTTTCATGCATAGCAACTTAGGTTCATTCCACTACTGGCTTTCAGACCTTTATCATCTCCTAAAATACTCACTTTGTTATATCCCATGAGATCTTTATTTATTGATCCTTTTATTGTTATTTCAAGGGCTTATTTGTGTTTTAGGCTAAGTGTTTTGTAAGGGGGCAACTCTTTAGGATAAGCTTTCAGCCAACACTCCCGAACCAGTTGGTTCAAGGTGCTAGGTGTTGAAGCACCCCTAAGGACTTACTTGCTCAAGTCTCTCCCCCATACATACACACCATAGGCATATAGTTTATTTATTTTCTTTCCTTCAGACCTTGGTGTCCAGCACCTCTTTGGGTTACTAAATGCTCTGTGGTGAGGGTTACTCTTGATAGTGGATTTTCAGCTGATAATCCCGGGTTAGTTAACCCAAGTTACCAGGTGATGAAGCACCCCAAAGAGCTTATTCATCCAAGTAGATCCCTCACACAGGAGCACCACAGACACATGTTCTAGGGTAAACCATTGGTGCCTAGCCTTATTGCTTACTCTTTTTCTTTTGTTTTTCACTTCCCTTGTTCTTTCCCTTTTCTCTTATTAGGATCTTGTTGTTATCTTAGTCTCATGGGTATATCAAAAGTGCAGTATTTAGGATAGATAGTTGTCATCCTAACTTTGTGGTTGAACCAACTTAGCTAACTTATGACTACCCCCAAAGATTCATGAATGCACTTCCACATTATGAACTCCTTTCTGGTCTTTTGTAAACATAGACATTCTCTTCTTCATTTGATTTAAAAGACAAGCATACATATAAGTAAACAGAAGGTGCAGTGGCACTTGAAACCAAAATCACAGACCATGCTCAACAACAAGGTAGAGTTAAAAAAAATGTTTAGGCCTCACTGGTAATCATTAATCAAGATTGCATTTGGGCTTCCAATGTTCAAACTGTAAATATATGGAATTAAATGACAATACAACCTTCAGGTGACAACTTCTAATCGCCTTCTTTTCGTTCTCCTCCTGCTCTTTGCTTCCTTGAGTGAAGGGGCACCATAAGGTTCCTGTAAAGTTATTGGAAGTTGCTTGTTCCCAAAGCACTTGAGGAATAATTAGCTTGCATGTGCTTGTGTCTTATGAACTTGCTTTGGTGTGTGAACACCAAACTTAGTTCCTTGTTTAGTACACAATCTTGCATATATGTTGATAAACTCATATCTTGTTGTTAACAGAACAATTATTAACTAAAGTCTAACTACATCTAAGTGGTTTCCCTCAATTGGTCAGAGCTAGCAATGTGTTTTGGGAGCAGGTGTAATTCTAACCGAATGTCCTTTTGGTGGGACACCAAACTTAGAATTACACTGTCTCCTTTGACTGTCCTGGTGTGAAACATCAAACTTAGCTCATTACAATACAGGGGAAATAACTTGTGATCTTTATTGAAATGAAGATCAAAATGACTACCTGAGGTTGGGTTGCCTCCCAACAAAGCGCTTTTTTTATCGTCGCTAGCTCGACGAGTCCTCACTCACTTGAGATGGTATTTCATCCTGGGATTTTCCCCCATGTTGCCCAGATAATGCTTGAGTCTTTGTCCATTCACTGTAAAGGTCCTTTCTGAACCTTCGTCCATGACTTCTACGTGCCCATACGGCGAGACCTTTGTGACAAGAAAGGGCCCGGACCACCTTGATTTGAGTTTTCCTGGGAACAGTCTTAGTTTGGAATTGTATAGGAGCACTCGCTGCCCCCTTTCGAAACTTCTGGGTGCAAGATGTGAGTCATGTCTTCTCTTTGCCTTCTCCTTGTACATCTTGGTATTTTCATAGGCTTGTGACCTGAATTCCTCCATCTCTTGCAGCTGCAAGATTCTCTTTGCACCAGCAGCAATGCTATCAAAATTTAGTATCTTGATAGCCCATAAAGCTTTGTGTTCTAGCTCCAGTGGCAAGTGACAAGCTTTACCATACACCAGCTGATACGGGGACATTCCAAGTGGTGTTTTGAATGCTGTTCTGTATGCCCAAAGAGCATCATCCAGCTTTTTTGACCAATCCTTTCTTGATGCACCCACAGTCTTTTCCAGAATTCTCTTTAGTTCTCTGTTTGGTATCTCAGTCTGTCCACTTGTTTGGGGGTGGTAAGGTGTGGCTACCTTGTGTTTTACCCCGTATCGTAGGAGAAGAGCCTCTAATGGTCTGTTACAAAAATGGCTCCCTCCATCACTGATGAGGGCTCTTGGGACTCCAAACTGGCTAAAGATATTCTTCCTGAGGAAGTTCATAACCACCTTGTTATCATTTGTTGGAGTTGCAATGGCCTCCACCCACTTGGAGACATAATCCACAGCTACTAAGATGTACTTGTTTGCATATGAAGTTGGAAATGGCCCCATGAAATCTATTCCCCACACATCAAACAGTTCCAACTCTAGGATGAAATTTTGTGGCATGGCATTTCTTTTGGGCAAGTTTCCCGCTCTTTGGCATTCATTGCAGCTTTTTACCAGTTCTTTGGCGTCCTTGAAAAGGGTCGGCCAAAAGAACCCACTTTGTAGAACCTTTGCTGCAGTTCTGTCCCCTCCAAAGTGGCCTCTATAACTTGAACTGTGGTAATTCCATAGGACCTCTCGTCCTTCTTCTTCGGATACACATCTTCTGAGTACTCCATCTGAGCACTTCTTGAAGAGGTATGGCTCATCCCAGACAAAGTACTTTGCATCATTCATCAGCTTTCTTTTCTGATGTTTGTGTATCTCTGGTGGTAAGGCCCCAGTTGCTTTGAAGTTGGCTTTGTCTGCAAACCATGGAGCCTTGTGAACTATCATCAATTGCTCATCAGGGAAGAGCTCGTTCACCTGAGTATCCTGAGCCCCCTCTTCATTCTGAGGGATTCTGGAGAGATGATCTGCAACCTTATTCTCCACTCCTTTCTTGTCTCTGATTTCAATATCAAATTCCTGCAATAGTAAGATCCATCTTATTAGTCTCGATTTTGATTCTTGCTTTGCAAACAAATATTTAAGTGCTGTGTGATCTGTGAAAACAATTACTTTTGCACCAATGAGGTACGATCTAAACTTGTCAAATGCGAAAACTATTGCCAGCAATTCCTTTTCGGTCGTGGTATAATTTCTTTGAGCATCATTAAGGACCTTGCTGGCATAGTATATCACATGGACTAAGTTATCTTTCCTCTGTCCTAACACTGCCCCTATCGCAAAATCAGATGCATCACACATCAGTTCAAATGGTAAGTTCCAATCAGGTGGGGAGATGATAGGTGTAGAGGATAGCCTCATTTTCAAGTTTTCAAAAGCTAACATGCATGTTTCATCAAAGACAAATGGTGTGTCAGCTACAAGGAGATTGCTTAAGGGCTTGGCTATCTTTGAAAAATCCTTAATAAACCTTTTGTAAAAACCCGCATGCCCTAAAAAGCTCCTAATTGCCTTGACATCACTGGGTGGAGGAAGTTTTTCAATAAGTTCAACTTTAGCTCTGTCCACCTCAATGCCCTGGTTAGAGACCTTATGGCCGAGGACTATTCCTCCTGTCACCATGAAGTAACATTTTTCCCAATTCAAAACCAGATTGGTCTCTTAGCATCTTTTCAATACCAAGGCTAGGTGATGTAGGCAGCTAGGAAAAGAATCTCCAAATACTGAAAAATCATCCATAAACACTTCAATGAATTTCTCTATCATGTCTGGGAAGATAGAAAGCATGCAGCGTTGGAACGTTGCAGGTGCATTACATAGCCCAAATGGCATGCGCCTATAAGCAAACACTCCATGTGGGCATGTGAATGAGGTTTTCTCTTGGTCTCTAGGATCAACCACTATTTGGTTATATCCCGAATAACCGTCAAGAAAATAATAAAATGCATGGCCTGCAAGTCGTTCTAACATCTGGTCCATGAATGGAAGGGGAAATGATCTTTCGTGTAGCCTCATTAAGTTTTCTGTAGTCTATGCACATCCGTCATCCAGTGACGGTCCTTGTAGGAATTAATTCATTCCTCTCATTCGGAACTACAGTGATTCCTCCCTTCTTTGGGACAACATGTACAGGGCTGACCCATGGGCTGTCTGAGATAAGGTATATCACCCCTCCCTGCAATAACTTCATAACTTCTTTCTGCACCACCTCTTTCATGATTGGGTTTAGCCTCCTTTGAGACTGAATGGATGGTTTGGCATCTTCTTCCAGCAGTATCTTATGCATGCATATGGCTGAACTTATTCCTTTCAGGTCAGCAAGAGTCCATCCAATGGCATCCTTGTGCCTCCACAGTACTTGGAGTAGTTCATCCTCTTGATTCTGGCTGAGGGATGAGCTTATGATCACTGGGTAACTTCCGTTCTCCCCCAGATATGCATATTTGAGAGTAGGTGGCAGTGCTTTGAGCTCAAGCTTTGGTGCCTCTGACTTTTGATTCTCCACCTTGGGTGCTTCTTGTATATGAGTTTCTGTTGCTGCAACCTTTTCACTTGATTCATATTCCTCCCCTACTACCTTCTCTGGCTCTTCAGGTTCTCCTTCCTCAAAGTCCTCGTGTACTTCTTCCTCAAGCACATCTAACCTCATGCATTCCCCGAATTGCTCTGGTGGGTAACTCATGGCCTTGAATACGTTGAAGGTCATCTCTTCATTGTGTAGTCTCAAGGTGAGGTCACCTTTTTGGACGTCAATGACGGCTCCTGCAGTGGCCAAGAAGGGCCTTCCCAGGATAATGGAGGCTTTGGGTTCCTCTTGCATATCTAGGACCACAATATCTGTTAGGAATATGAACTCTCCCACCTTCACCAACAAATCTTCTACTATGCCATGAGGGAACTTGAATGATCGGTCTGCCAGTTGTAGGGCCATCTTTGTTGGCTTAGCCTCTTCGATCTTCATTTTCCTCATCATAGCTACTGACATCAAATTGATGCTGGCTCCTACGTCACAAAGAGCCTTCTCTACCGTGATCTCACCTATGACATAGGGGATCTGAAAACTCCCTGGATCCTTCAATTTCTGGGGTAATTTGTGCTGAATGATAGCACTGCATTCTTCGGTCAGTATCACAGTTTCGTTGTTCTTCCAGCTTCTCTTCTTAGTCATGAGTTCCTTTAAGAACTTGGCATAGAGAGGCATTTGTTCTATTGCTTCAGCAAAGGGTGTGTTGATTTGTAGCTTTTTGAAGATTTCTAAAAATCTCAAAAACTGGTTGTCGTCTCCCTTTTTCTTCAATTGCTGAGGGTATGGAACTCTCGGGACATCCGGTTTCAGCTTCCCTTCTTCTTTTTGACTTTTAGAAGTTGGGCTTTGGTCTCCATCTTGCTTTTCTCCTTCCTCAATTGACTCTTCTTCTAGTTTCTTCTGGTCAAATCCCTTCAGCTCCTTCCCACTCCTAAGAGTGATAGCTTGACACTCCTCCTTTTTACTTCTGTTGTTGTTAGAAGTCTGATTGAATAGGTAACTAACTTGTGTTTCAAGCTTCTCAATGGTAGCATCTTGGTTTTGCATATTTGACTGCACTTCCTCTCGGAATGCTTTACTGTCTTGGATGTCTCTGCATATGCTCTCAAGCAGGGTTTCAATCTTAGAGATTTTGTCATTAACTAAAGAATGGGCTGTATTGTTGTTGGGGTTGTGACGTCTCTGATCTTGGCCTTGATCTTGTTGATTACCCCACCCAAAGTTTGGGTGATTCCTCCATCCAGGGTTGTAGGTCTTGGAGTATGGATCATGGTTGTGTCTAGGTGAATTCCCAATGTAGTTGGCTTGCTCCTGAGTTCCTTCTTCCTCTTCACTTGCTTCCTCTTGAGTTGAAGTGGTGATCGCTGCTACTTAACTTCTCTCCATCTTCTTGGTGAGGTCAGCTAGCTGCTTGGTGATGAGCTTGTTTTGAGCAAGCAGAGCATCTACATTGTTCAGCTCCATTACTCCTCTAGTGTTCCCTCTTTCGGAAGCATAGAAGTAGTCATTCTCAGCTACAGTTTCAATGACATCTATGGCTTCCTCAATGGTCTTCTTTTTGTTCAAAGAACCTCCGGATGAATGGTCTACGGCCTTCTTAGATTCATATGACAGTCCTTCATAGAAGATGTGCAGCTGCACCCATTCATTGAACATATCAGATGGACATCTCCTTGTTAGGTCTTTAAACCTCTCCCATGCTTCATATAGAGTCTCACGATCTTGTTGCCTGAAAGTTTGGACCTCAGCTCTCAGCCGATTGACTCGTTGAGGGGGGTAAAATCTTGCCAAGAATTTGTTCATAACATCATCCCAAGTTGTTAAGCTCTCCTTTGGAAAAGACTCCAACCACTTGGCCGCCTTGTCTCTGAGAGAGAATGGGAACAACAACAGTCTACAGGCGTCTGGTTGAACGCCATTGGACTTTACTGTGTCACATATTCTCAGGAATGTGTTTAAGTGTTGGTTGGGGTCTTCTTGAACACCTCCTCCGAACGAGCAATTGTTCTGAACGAGGGTGATGAGCTGTGGCTTTAGTTCAAAGTTGTTGGCATGGATGGTTGGTTTTTGGATGCTACTTCCGTAATTCCCTGGGTTTGGGTTGATGTAAGAGCCCAAGACTCTTCTATCTTCCCAACCAGGATTTGCTCTACCTCCTCCACCATGGTCGTGAACCTCTTCCTCACGATGGTCCTCCATGGTTGTTTCAAAGTATTCTTCAAAGTGTTCCTCTTCTTCTTCAGCACCAACCACCCGTTTTTCTTTTGCCTCCCTTCTTAATCTTAAGAAGGTTCTCTCAGGTTCAGAATCAAAGGAAGTTGAAACTCTGCTTCTTCTCCCTGTCATACAAACCCACAGAGTACAAGCAAAGAAAAGTAATGCAGAAAGTATCTTGTTAGAATTATTTGTTAGTGTCAGTGATGCAATATATCAAACAGTTAGTGGGGTTAGTGTTTTGGCAGAAAGTATCTTGTTAGAATTATTTGTTAGGGTTTAGGGTTTTGGCATTGTTTTTAGTATGTTTTTAGTATGATTCAGTTAGTTTTTAGTATATTTTTATTAGTTTTTAGCTAAAATTCACTTTTCTGGACTTTACTATGAGTTTGTGTGTTTTTCTGTGATTTCAGGTATTTTCTGGCTGAAATTGAGGGTTCTGAGCAAAAATCTGATTCAGAGACTGAAAAGGACTGCAGATGCTGTTGGATTCTGACCTCCCTGCACTCGAAGTGGATTTTCTGGAGCTACAGAAGCCCAATTGGCGCGCTCTCAACGGCATTGGAAAGTAGACATCCTGGGCTTTCCAGCAATATATGATAGTCTATACTTTGCCCAAGATTTGATGGCCCAAACCGGCGTGGCAAATCAGCCTCAGAAATTCCAGCGTTTAACGCTGGAACTGGCATAAAACTTGGAGTTAAACGCCCAAACTGGCATGAAAGCTGGCGTTTAACTCCAGAAAAGGTCTCTACACGAAAATGCTTCATTGCTCAACCCAAGCACACACCAAGTGGGCCCGGAAGTGGATTTTTAAGTCATTTACTCATCTCTGTACACCCTAGGCTACTAGTTTACTATTAATAGGATCTTTTGACATTGTATCTGTACCTCATGACACTTTACACGTTTTCTTTGTGTACTTTCCACGGCATGAGTCTCTAAACCCCATGGTTGGGGGTGAGGAGCTTTGCTGTGTCTTGATGGATTAATGCAATTACTACTGTTTCTTATTCAATCATGCTTGCTTCCATTCTAAGATAATACTTGTTCTTAACCCGGATGAATATGATGATCTGTGACAATCATCATCATTCTCAACTATGAACGTGTGCCTGACAACCACCTCCGTTCTACCTTAGATTAAGTAGTTATCTCTTGGATTCTTTAACCGGAATCTTCGTGGTATAAGCTAGAACTGATGGCCGCATTCAAGAGAATCCGGAAGGTCTAAACCTTGTCTGTGGTATTCTGAGTAGGATTCAATGATTGGATGACTGTGACGTGCTTCAAACTCCTAGCAGGCGGGGCGTTAGTGACAGACGCAAAAGAATCACTGGATTCTATTCCGGCCTGACCGAGAACCGACAGATGATTAGCCATGCTGTGACAGAGCATAGGAACATTTTCACTGAGAGGATGGGAGGTAGCCATTGACAACGGTGAAACCCTACATACAGCTTGCCATGGAAGGAACCTTGCGTGTTTGATGAAGAAGACAGTGGGAAAGTAGAGATTCAGAGGACAGAGCATCTCCAAAACCTCAACCTATTCTCCATTACTGCAAAACAAGTAACCATTTCATGTTCTTTTGCTTTTCTCAATCAATCCTGGTAATTTCTGATATCCTGACTAAGATTTACAAGACAACCATAGCTTGCTTCAAGCCGACAATCTCCGTGGGATCGACCCTTGCTCACGCAAGGTATTACTTGGACGACCCAGTGCACTTGCTGGTTAGTTGTGCGGGGTTGCAAAGGTGTGATTGCAATTTCGTGCACCAAGTTTTTGGCGCCGTTGCCGGGGATTGTTCGAGTTTGGACAACTGACGACTTATCTTGTTGCTTAGATTAGGACTTTTTGTTGGTTTAGAGTCTTTTAGTTGAGTCTAGTTCATATTTTAAGTTTGGTGTCAATTGCATGCTTTTGTTTTTCTTTTAATTTTCGAATTTGCATGTTCTTAGTCCCTTTTTGATTCATAAAAATTCTGAGTTTGGTGTCCTCTTTGTGTTTTTCCCTTAAAAGTTTTCGAAAATTAGTGTTTGATTTTCTAAAAATTATAAGTTTGGTGTCTTTTTGTTGTTTTTCTCTTTCCTCTTTTCAAAAATCAAATCTTTTTCATAAAAATTTTTCAATCATATCTTTTTAATTTCTGTTTTCAAAATCTTTTTGATTAACTAATTGATTCAGTTCTCAATTTGCTTTGATCTTATTTTCTTTTTGATTTTCAAATTTTCACTTTAATTTTCTTTTGTTTTATTTTATTTTTTCGTTTAATTCAAAAAAAAAAACAAAATATATTTATTTGCAATCCATTATGGATCTAAGTGGGATTGATCAGTCCAAAAGGACTCTGGGGTCATATGCTAACCCCATTACAGCTGCATATGGGAGTAGCATATGTACACCTCCCATCAAAGCAAGCAGCTTTGAACTAAATCCTCAACTCATTATCATAGTGCATCAAAATTGCCAGTATTCCGGTCTTCCACAAGAAGAACCTACTGAGTTTCTGGCACAGTTTTTACAAATTGCTGACACAGTACATGATAAAGAGGTAGATCAGGATGTCTACAGATTACTACTGTTTCCATTTGCTGTAAAAGATCAAGCTAAAAGGTGGTTGAATAACCAACCTACAGCAAGCATAAAGACATGGAAACAGTTATCAGACAAATTCCTGAATCACTTTTACCCTCCAAAAAGGATGACACAGCTAAGGCTAGACATCCAAGGCTTTAAACAAGAGGATAATGAATCCCTTTATAATGCCTGGGAGAGGTATAGAGGTATGCTAAGAAAATGCCCCTCTGAAATGTTTTCAGAGTGGGTACAGTTAGACATCTTCTACTATGGGCTTACAGAAAAAGCTCAGATGTCTTTAGACCACTCAGCTGGTGGATCTATACACATGAGGAAGACAATTGAAGAAGCTCAAGAGCTTATAGACACTGTTGCTAGAAACCAATATTTGTACTCTAGCAATGAGTTCTCTCCAAAAGAGGAAGTCATGGCAGTAGTCACTGACCCTAATCCTCAAGAACAGATAATTGAGCTTAATCAACAATTGCTCCTGATGACAGAACAGTTAGCAGACTTTAAAGAAATGCTCCATGAAACTAAAGTTGCTAACAAGAGCATAGAACTGCAGTTGAAGCAAGCAAAATAGCAAATATCCAAACAGATAACAGATGAATGTCAAGCAGTTCAACTGAGGAGTGGGAAGACACTGAATAACACTGCTCAGAAGAGCAAAAAGCCAAACAAGGAACAATTGACAGAGGACAACCAAACCACTGTGCAAAATTCCTCTGAGGACAGTAAGAGCCCAGAGAGGAATGTTATTGGCGTTCAAATGCCAGAAAGGGAAGGAAAGCTGGCGTTAAACGCCCATTCCTTGCCCAGTTCTGGCATTCATACGCCAAGGGATGATCAGACACCTGAAAGTGCTGACAGTAATCCCTCTAACAAGGCTTCTTCAACCACTTCTGTAAGGAATAAACCTGCAGCATCTAAGGTTGAAGAATATAAAGCCAAGATGCCTTATCCTCAAAAACTCCGCCAAGCGGAACAGGATAAGCAATTTGCCCGCTTTGCAGACTATCTAAGGACTCTTGAAATAAAGATTCTGTTTGCAGAGGCACTTGAGCAAATACCTTCTTATGCTAAATTCATGAAAGAAATCTTAAGTCATAAGAAGGATCGGAGAGAAACTGAAAAAGTGTTTCTCACTGAAGAATGCAGTGCAGTCATTCTAAAAAGCTTACCAGAAAAGCTTCAAGATCCAGGAAGCTTTATGATACCATGCACATTAGAAGGTGCCTGCACCAAGACAGCCCTATGTGATCTTGGAGCAAGCATCAATCTAATACCTACATCCACTATCAGAAAGGTTGGGTTGACTGGAGAAGTCAAACCAACCCGGATATGCCTCCAACTTGCTGATGGCTCCATTAAATATCCATCAGGCATAATAGAGGATATGATTGTCAAGGTTGGGCCATTCGCCTTTCCAACTGACTTTGTGGTGCTGGAAATGGAGGAACACAAGAGTGCAACTCTCATTCTAGGAAGACCTTTCCTAGCAACTGGACGAACTCTCATTGATGTACAAAAAGGGGAAGTAACCTTGAGAGTCAATGAGAATGAGTTCAAGTTAAATGCTGTAAAAGCCATGCAGCATCCAGACACACCAAATGACTGCATGGGCGCTGACATTATTGACTCTCTGGTAGAAGAGATCAATATGACTGAAAGCCTAGAATCAGAGCTTGAGGACATCTTCAAGGATGCTCAACCTGATCAAGAAGAATCAGTGGAAACAAAGGAATTTTCAAAAATTCCTCAGGAAGAGGATAAACCTCCCAAGCCTGAACTCAAACCACTACCACCATCCCTGAAGTATGTATTTCTGGGAGAGGGTGACACTTTTCCAGTGATTATAAGCTCTGCTTTAAATCCACAGGAAGAGGAAGCACTGATTCAAGTGCTAAGGACACACAAGACAGCTCTTGGGTGGTCCATAAGTGACCTTAAAGGCATTAGCCCAGCTAGATGCATGCACAAAATCCTGTTGGAGGATAATGCCAAACCAGTGGTCCAACCACAGAGGAGGTTAAATCCAGCCATGAAGGAGGTGGTGCAGAAAGAGGTCACTAAATTACTAGAGGCTGGGATTATTTATCCTATTTCTGATAGCCCCTGGGTGAGCCCTGTCCAAGTTGTTCCCAAAAAGGGAGGCATGACAGTGGTTCATAATGAAAAAATGAACTGGTTCCTACAAGGACAGTGACAGGGTGGCGCATGTGTATTGACTACAGAAGGCTCAATACAGCCACCAGAAAGGATCATTTTCCTTTACCATTCATAGACCAAATGCTAGAAAGACTAGCTGGTCATGATTACTACTGCTTTTTGGATGGCTATTCAGGTTACAACCAAATTGCAGTAGATCCTCAGGACCAAGAGAAAACAGCATTTACTTGCCCTTCTGGCGTGTTTGCCTACAGGAGGATGCCTTTTGGTCTGTGCAATGCACCTACAACCTTCCAGAGGTGCATGCTCTCTATCTTCTCAGATATGGTAGAGAAATTTCTGGAAGTCTTCATGGATGACTTTTCAGTATATGGAGATTCATTTAGCTCCTGTCTTAACCACCTATCACTTGTCCTGAAAAGGTGCCAAGAGACTAACCTGGTTTTAAACTGGGAGAAATGTCACTTTATGGTGACTGAGGGAATTGTCCTTGGGCACAAAATTTCAAGCAAGGGAATAGAGGTGGATAAGGCAAAGGTAGAGGTAATTGAAAAATTACCACCACCTGCCAATGTTAAGGCAATCAGAAGCTTTCTGGGGCATGCAGGATTCTACAGAAGGTTTATAAAGGATTTTTCAAAAATTGCCAAACCTCTGAGTAATCTGCTAGCTGCTGACACACCATTTGTGTTTGACACACAGTGTCTGCAGGCATTTGAGACCCTGAAAGCTAAGCTGGTCACAGCACCAGTTATCTCTGCACCAGATTGGGTATTGCCATTTGAATTAATGTGTGATGCCAGTGACCATGCCATTGGTGCAGTGTTGGGACAGAGGCATAACAAGCTTCTGCACGTCATTTATTATGCCAGCCGTGTTCTAAATGACGCACAGAAGAATTACACAACCACAGAAAAAGAGTTACTTGCAGTGGTCTATGCCATTGACAAGTTTAGATCCTATCTAGTGGGATCCAAAGTAGTTGTGTACACTGACCATGCTGCTCTTAAATACTTACTCACAAAGCAGGATTCAAAACCCAGGCTTATCAGATGGGTGTTGCTTCTGCAAGAGTTTGATATAGAAATTAGAGACAGAAAAGGGACAGAGAACCAAGTAGCTGATCATCTGTCCCGGATAGAACCAGTAGCTGGGACGTCCCTCCCTTCTACTGAGATCTCTGAGACTTTCCCAGATGAGCAACTCTTTGCCATTCAGGAAGCTCCATGGTTTGCAGATATTGCAAATTATAAAGCTGTGAGGTTCATACCCAAGGAGTACAGCAGCGTGCAAAGAAAGAAATTAATTTCAGATGCCAAGTACTACCTCTGGGATGAACCATATCTCTTTAAGAGATGTGCTGACGGAGTGATTCGCAGATGTGTACCCAGAGAAGAAGCACAAAGGATCTTATGGCATTGCCATGGATCACAATATGGAGGACATTTTGGAAGTGAGCGAACAGCCACTAAAGTCCTCCAATGTGGCTTCTACTGGCCTACTCTCTATAAAGATTCCCGAGAGTTTGTGCGTAACTGTCACAGTTGCCAAAGAGCTGGTAACTTGCCTCACGGATATGCCATGCCTCAACAAGGGATATTAGAGATAGAATTGTTTGATGTATGGGGCATTGACTTCATGGGGCCATTCCCACCATCATACTCAAACACTTATATTCTGGTGGCAGTAGACTATGTATCTAAGTGGGTAGAAGCAATTGCTACACCCATTAATGATACCAAGACCATGCTAAAATTCCTCCAGAAACACATCTTCAGCAGATTTGGTGTTCCCAGAGTACTAATCAGTGACGGGGGCACTCATTTCTGCAACAGACAGCTATACTCTGCTATGGTTAGATATGGAATTAGCCACAAAGTGGCAACTCCGTATCATCCACAGACAAATGGGCAAGCTGAAGTCTCTAACAGAGAGCTAAAGAGAATCCTGGAACGGACTGTGATAGCCCAAAGAAAGGATTGGGCAAAGAGCTTGGATGATGCTCTGTGGGCATACAGAACAACATTCAAGACTCCTATAGGAACCTCTCCATACCAACTGGTGTATGGGAAGGCCTGTCATCTGCCCGTGGAACTGGAACATAAAGCCTACTGGGCAACCAGATTCCTAAACATGGATGCTCAGTTAGCTGGTGAAAAAAGATTGCTCCAGCTAAATGAGCTAGAGGAGTTCAGACTCAATGCCTTTGAAAATGCAAAAATTTATAAGGAAAAGGCAAAGAAATGGCATGACAAGAAGTTGTCAACCAGAGTCTTTGAGCCAGGACAAAAAGTTCTGCTCTTCAACTCTAGGCTCAGACTGTTCCCAGGAAAACTCAAATCCCGGTGGAGGGGTCTGTATGTGATTACAGGAGTGTCACCATATGGATATGTTGAGCTTCAGGATATTGATTCTGACAAAAGGTTCATTGTTAATGGACAGAGAATCAAGCATTATCTTGAAGGCAATTTTGAGCAGAAATGCTCAAAACTGAGACTTGAGTGATTCTCAGTAAAGGTCCAGCTAAAGACAATAAAGAAGCGCTTGCTGGGAGGCAACCCAGTCATTAGGAAGTTGTATGAATTGTTCTTACAGAGGCAAGTATCAAAAATGAAGGAATTCACAGAGTTACAGAAGGATTCAGCTCAAAAAGCAGAGAAAAAGAGCTTACTGGCGAAAAAACGCCAGTAAGGGGCATTTTGGGCGTTAAACGCCAGAATGGGCACCATTCTGGGCGTTTAACGCCAGGTGTGCAGCATCCTGGGCGTTCAGAAAAACACCCAGTGATAAAAGATTTCTGGCGTTTAACGCCAGCCAGGGCACCTGGCTGGGCGTTAAACGCCCAAAAGGGGCACCAAATGGGCGTTAAACGCCAGAATGGGTGCCATTCTGGGCGTTTAACGCCAGAAAGGTGGGGGGGACCACAATTTTGTTTTCAAATCAAATTTTTTCAAACTTTCCTTTTCTCACCCATATTTTTCTACAAAAATACATTTCAATCTCTCATCATTCACTTTCAAATTTTCAAAATCATTCTTCAAATCATTCAAATCATTCCCAAATTTTGTTCAAAAAACTCACCTTTCTCTCAATTTCTTTCCATATCTTCTCAAATCTCTTTTCAAATTTCTTTTTTTTTTCGAAAACTCCCCTCCCCACCTTATAAATACACGTTTGGCTCCCTCTTCCCACCACACCATTCGAATTTCCTCTTCCTCTCTCTCTCTTCTCTTCTTTCTTTTCTTTTGCTTGAGGACAAGCAAACCTCTAAGTTTGGTGTGCTTTTCCGTGATCACTAAGCCAAGATTCATCAAGATCATGGCTCCTAAGGGAAAACAAACCAATTTAAGAGGAAAGAAAGAGAATAATCCAAAGAATCTTTGGAATCAAGAGAAGTTCTTAACCAAAGAACATGAAGACCATTATCACAAGATAATGGATCTGAGGTCAGTGATCCCGGAAGTTAAATTTGATCTGAAAGAAGATGAATATCCGGGGATCCAAGAGCAAATTCGAAACAGAGGATGGGAAGTTCTGACCAATCCTGAAATAAAGGTTGGAAGGAACATGGTTCAGGAATTCTACTCTAATCTGTGGTTAACAGATAAGCAGAGAATGAATGGAACTGCTTACCATACCTACAGAACCATGGTCAGAGGGAAAGTTATGTACTTCCATCTGGACAAAATAAGAGAAATCTTCAAACTACCTCAACTGCAAGATGATCCTGAATCCTTTAATAGGAGGATGGTGAGAGCAGATAAAGGGTTGGATCAAGTTCTAGAGGACATATGCCTCCCTGGAACCAAGTGGATAACCAATTCAAAGGGTGTCCCAAACCAACTCAAGAGGGGAGACCTCAAACCAATTGCAAGAGGTTGGCTAGACTTTATTGGGCATTCCATATTGCCCACTAGCAACCGTTCTGAGGTCACCATGAAGAGAGCAGTGATGATTCATTGCATTATGCTTGGAAAGGAAGTGGAGGTTCATCATGTGATTGCTTGTGAGATCTACACAATTGCAAATAAGAATTCCACTGAAGCCAAATTGGCTTACCCAAGCTTGATCTCCTTGCTCTGTAAAGAGGCTGGGTTGAAGATGGGAGTAGATGAGTTCATACCCATTGAACACCCAATCACCAAGAAGTCAATGGAAGGACAAATGCAAGACAACTCTATCAAGAGGAGGGCGCAGGAATTCCTCCCTGAATTCCCAAGAATTGACTACTGGACCAGCCTAGAAGCATCTATCACCAAGTTGCAAGAGACTATGGAGCAACTGAAGGAAGAACAGCAGAATCAGAACTGCATGCTCTGCAAATTGCTGAAGGAACAAGAGAAGCAGGGGCGTGAACTCCAAGAGTTGAAACGCCAAAGGCTCTCCTCTCAAGTTGAGGGAGCATCAACTTCTCAAAATCAAGGTTGTTGAGTCCTAACTCTGTGAAAACCTCTATCATTAGGAGCCTATTTTTTGCGTTTTTTTTCTTTTGTTTTGTTTTCTATTTTTATTTTTTAGTCTCATCTTATATCTATCTTTGAGTCTTGTTCTTAATTCATAATTAATAAAATTGAAATTTTATGCCTTAAAGCTATGAATGTCCTATGAATCCATCACCTCTCTTAAATGAAAAATGCTTTAATCACAAAAGAACAAGAAGTACAGGATTTCGAAATTTATCCTTGAAACTAGTTGAATTAGTTTGATATGGTGACAATACTTTTTGTTTTCTGAATGAATGCTTGAACAGTGCATATGTCTTTTGAATTTTTTGTTTTGAGAATGTTAAAATTGTTGGCTCTTGAAAGAATGAGAAAAAGAGAACTGTTATTGAGGATCTGAAAAATCATCAGATTGATTCTTGAAGCAAGAAAAAGCAGTGATTCAAAAAAAAATTTCGAAAAAAAAAAGAGAGAGAGAGAAAGGAAAAGAAAAAAGAAGGAAAAAGAAGGAAATAAAGTTGTAATCCAAGGCAAAAAGAGTGTGCTTAAGAACCCTGGACATCTCTAATTGGGGACTCTAGCAAAGCTGAGTCACAATCTGAAAAGGTTCACCCAATTATGTGTCTGTGGCATGTATGTATCCGGTGGTAATACTGGAAGACAGAGTGCTTTGGGCCACAGCCAAGACTCATACACTAGCTATGTTCAAGAATCATTATGCTTAACTAGGAGAATCAATAACACTATCTAAGTTCTGAGTTCTTATAGATGCCAATCATTCTGAACTTCAAAGGATAGAGTGAGATGCCAAAACTGTTCGGAGGCAAAAAGCTACTAGTCCCGCTCATCTAATTGGAGCTATGTTTCCTTGATATTTTGGAGTCTATAGTATATTCTCTTCTTTTTATCCTATTTTGATTTTCAGTTGCTTGGGGACAAGCAACAATTTAAGTTTGGTGTTGTGATGAGCGGATAATTTATACGCTTTTTGGCATTGTTTTTAGTATGTTTTTAGTATGATTTAGTTAGTTTTTAGTATATTTTTATTAGTTTTTAGCTAAAATTCACTTTTCTGGACTTTACTATGAGTTTGTGTGTTTTTCTGTGATTTCAGGTATTTTCTGGCTGAAATTGAGGGTTCTGAGCAAAAATCTGATTCAGAGACTGAAAAGGACTGCAGATGCTATTGGATTCTGACCTCCCTGCACTCGAAGTGGATTTTCTGGAGCTACAGAAACCCAATTGGCGCGCTCTCAACGGCATTGGAAAGTAGACATCCTGGGCTTTCCAGAAATATATGATAGTCTATACTTTGCCCAAGATTTGATGGCCCAAACCGGCGTGGCAAATCAGCCTCAGTAATTCCAGCGTTTAACGCTGGAACTGGCATAAAACTTGGAGTTAAACGCCCAAACTGGCATGAAAGCTGGCGTTTAACTCCAGAAAAGGTCTCTACACGAAAATGCTTCATTGCTCAACCCAAGCACACACCAAGTGGGCCCGGAAGTGGATTTTTAAGTCATTTACTCATCTCTGTACACCCTAGGCTACTAGTTTACTATTAATAGGATCTTTTGACATTGTATCTGTACCTCATGACACTTTACACGTTTTCTTTGTGTACTTTCCACGGCATGAGTCTCTAAACCCCATGGTTGGGGGTGAGGAGCTCTGCTGTGTCTTGATGGATTAATGCAATTACTACTGTTTCTTATTCAATCATGCTTGCTTCCATTCTAAGATAATACTTGTTCTTAACCCGAATGAATATGATGATCCGTGACAATCATCATCATTCTCAACTATGAACGTGTGCCTGACAACCACCTCCGTTCTACCTTAGATTAAGTAGTTATCTCTTGGATTCTTTAACCGGAATCTTCGTGGTATAAGCTAGAACTGATGGCGGCATTCAAGAGAATCCGGAAGGTCTAAACCTTGTCTGTGGTATTCTGAGTAGGATTCAATGATTGGATGACTGTGACGTGCTTCAAACTCCTAGCAGGCGGGGCGTTAGTGACAGACGCAAAAGAATCACTGGATTCTATTCCGTCCTGACCGAGAACCGACAGATGATTAGCCATGCTGTGACAGAGCATAGGAACATTTTCACTGAGAGGATGGGAGGTAGCCATTGACAACGGTGAAACCCTACATACAGCTTGCCATGGAAGGAACCTTGCGTGTTTGATGAAGAAGACAGTAGGAAAGCAGAGATTCAGAGGACAGAGCATCTCCAAAACCTCAACCTATTCTCCATTACTGCAAAACAAGTAACCATTTCATGTTCTTTTGCTTTTCTCAATCAATCCTGATAATTTCTGATATCCTGACTAAGATTTACAAGATAACCATAGCTTGCTTCAAGCCGACAATCTCCGTGGGATCGACCCTTGCTCACGCAAGGTATTACTTGGACGACCCAGTGCACTTGCTGGTTAGTTGTGCGGGGTTGCAAAGGTGTGATTGCAATTTCGTGCACCACCTTGCTAGCCTTCGAGAACGTTAGTGACACTCAACATTGTCACTAACGTTCAAGTGTGCCCCTTCTTGCTTCACGTTAAAGCTCACGTTAACTAGGTTAACGTGGCTTCTAACGTGGCTTTTGCCAACCTTCGAGAACGTTAGTGACACTCAACATTGTCACTAATGTTCAAGTGTGCCCCTAGGTCTCACGTTAGAGTCCACGTTAACTGGGTTAACGTGGCTTCTAACGTGGCCATTCTTAGCCATACCAACGTTAGTGACAATGTTGAGTGTTACTAACGTTGGCTCATTCTTCATTCCTCATCGTTAGCTTCCACATTAACCAAGTTAACGTGGAGGTTAACGTGGCTCTTAGGGGTTGTGTGGTTGCTCCAACATTAGTGACAATGTTGAGTGTCACTAACGTTGTCGACAACTTCTCCATCTCTTACGTTTGCTCCCATGTTAACCAAGTTAACGTGGGAGTTAACGTGGCTCTTTGCACCTTAGGCCAACGTTAGTGACAATGTTGAGTGTCACTAACGTTGGCTTCTCTTCCCCCTTTAACGTTAGAGGCCACGTTAACTAGGTTAACGTGGCTTCTAACGTGGCCATTTGTGAGCAATTGCCAACGTTAGTGACAATGTTAAGTGTCACTAACGTTGGCTCAACTTCTCTTCTCTACGTTAGAGTTCACGTTAACTTAGTTAACGTGACTCTTTAACGTGGGCATTGATGGCTTTTGAGAGTGTTTTTGGCCATCACTTTTCTCCTTAACTTTGCAAGTTACCTCCCATTCCTTGCTTCCTTTGGTCCTGAAATCAAGCAATAGAGTGCATCGAAGTTCTAGTCCACGTCATGGGTAATGCAATATACAATTTTGTCATTAAAATCATGCAAAATCCTCATGAAATAATGTAAAATGCACAATGTATGCTTGAACCAAGGTCTGAGTGAATATTTGCCCAAAACTAACTTATTTCCTAAGAAAATGCATGAAATTACCTAAAAACAGTAAAGAAAAGGTTAGTGAAACTGGCCAAAATGCCCTGGCATCATTGACCAACTTTGTTTCTGCCTGTGATTCCTAGTAGATTCAGCTAAGTCACTGATCAATTTCCATGCCTCATCAGTAGTCTTGTACTTTTTCATAGACCCATTGCTAGCACCTTCCAATGTGGTCTTATCTTGAGACTTCATGCCCTGTGTAAAGTAGCCGAGCAACACTATCTTGTCAATCATGTGATAGGGACATGCTTCCAGAAGATTATTGAAGTGCTCCCAATATTCGTAGAGAGTCTCGGATTCGTCCTGAACAATCATGGAAATGTCTTTCCTCAGTTTATCGGTAACCTCAACTGGAAATAATTTCTCCAAAAATTCTCTTCTAAGCGTATCCCAGCTAGAAACAGTTGCTCCAGGTTGAGTGTAGTACCACTCTCTTGCTTTTCCCTCAAGAGAGAATGGGAAGGCTTTTAACAGAATAGAAGTTTCATCAACACCATCACGCTTAACAGTAGAACAAGCTGTCTGAAAATCCCTAAGTTGCTTGATAGGCTCTTGAGTAGGTAAGCCATGAAACTTGGGCATCAAGTTGAGTAGTACAGTCTTTATTTCAAAATCTACAGCCATTGTTGGGTGGTGCACCTGATACGGCTGCAGTGTAAAATCTGGGGCTCCAACCTCCTGGATAGTGACTCTCCTAGGTGCTGCCATGTCACCTGCACGTAAATCAACCGAATCAGTAGAAAGGGAGCTTGTTTCTTCCTTAAATGATGTTTCAGATTCGTCCTCGGAGAGGACTAACTGACGCCGAGCTTGCCTTATATGTGAAATAGTTCTTTCAATCTCAAGATCAAATACTGGCAAGCTTGGATCAGGAAGTGAACACATCATTCAATGAAAGAAACATGCAGCTCATAGTAGCAAAATAAAAAGAAAATGCAATTAAATAAATTCCAATCAATAAATTAGCACACTATTGCAACTCTCCGGCAACGGTGCCAAAAATTGACGTAAGCAGAAATTGGCAGATTAAGAATTAATTAGAAAAGTGGCATTGCAGGTACAGTTCTTAACCGGCGAAAATCCACTTATCAATTTAGAAAAGTGTTGTCACAATTTTTAGAAATAAAATACTGGGAGTTTGAGTCCCAGGTCGTCTCCCAACGAGTTGCAGAAAAATGTACTATTTTATCAATCAGAGGTTTTCCAAATGGGTTTTGCGTTTGATGAACAGAAAATTAAATTAGAGAATTTATATGATTTAAATAAAATCTTGACCGGAAGAAGATTAATTGAAAGTTCTATCCTTGTTAGAATTTTGTCAAGATCAATTAATAATTAGTCATTGTTTTCATTTAGTTAACCCTCAACGAATGAAGGAAAGTCAAATTAAAAGTCAACTTCTATTCACAAGTCCTAATCCTCTCCCTTGGGAAGGATTAGAGTTAGTGACTAACAAGCCAACCAACAATGAACCAATTACAATTGAACTCTTGAGTATTCCAACTCAAGGTTCTCCTATTAATCAACTCCCAATCAAGTTGGGGAACTACTCCATCATCATAAATGTAGACTTCACAAAATACATGGAGAAAATAAAAAGGGACATAATAAACAATAATGAAAGAGATTAATTAAAAGTAAAAATAGTCTTGTATTAATAAGCTCTGAAAATAATCCAATATCAACTCTGGACAAATTAAGAATATGGAAGAGTAAATAAAAAGTAAATAACAAAATATATGACCAGTTCCGGAGATAGACTCTTCTCAAAAGTCAAAGCTAAAAATCTTCGAATCCTAAATCATGAATGTCAAAAGAGAAACCTAAGGGAGGAGTAAAATCAGATATAAAAACTTGAAATTATGCGGAATGAATTGTTGTTTTTGTCTCTGCATGTTCCCTGGCTCTAATCTGTGTTTCTGGGCTGAAAACTGGGTTGAAACGCGGCCCAGAATCTATGCCAGCGACTTCTGTAATTCTGCAGATTGCGCACGACATGCGACCGCGTTGTCCACGCCTTCGTGTCACCAAGCGTTTCCCGTGCCACGCATGCGCGTCGTCCATGCTTCGCGTCACTCGTGCAGCTTCCAATCCACGCGGTCACGTCAGGTATGCGGGCGCGTCCCTGTGATTTCCTCTATTTCGCGCGGTCACATGAGCCATGAGCCCGCGTCACTTCTCGCTGGTCATCTTCTCAATTCCTTGTGCTCCTTCCATTTTTGCAAGCTTCCTCTCTATTCCTTACGCCATCCCTTCCCTATGAAGCCTGAAACACTTAACACACAAATCACGGCATCGAATGGTACCAAGGAAATTAAAAATATACAATTAAAAGGTCTTTAGGAAGCAAGTTTTCAATCATGGAACATTTTCAGGAAGGAATTGTAAATACATGCAAATTATATGAATAAGTGGGTGAAAACTTGATAAAACCACTCAATTAAACACAATATAAATCATAAAAAATGGTTTATCAGTCGTCTCTCAAGGAATTGCAGGAAAGTATGATTTATTATTGGTTATGGAAAAAGGTATATTTTTTGGTTTTTGAAATAAGGAACAAGGAAATAAATTAACAATAAAGTAAATTAATTATTATGAAAACCATTGCAAGGTATAAGAATTGGAAATCCCATCCTAGTTATCCTTATCAGGTGTGATGAGAATTGTTTATTGCTCCCACTTAGTTAACCCTTACTAAATAAAGGAAAGTCAAGTGGACTAATCAATTTGATTCCTCAAGTCCTAGTCAACTTCTATGGAAAGATTAGCTTTAGATAGATCCAAATCAATCAGCAAATTTCAATTTTCAATCAACAGCTGAGTTTGATAACTCAAGCGTCACCAATTACTCAACCAACGCAAAGAGAGGAAAAATCCAAATTATTTATATCATAAATAAAAGAAAGCAATCATAAATCTGAAATACCTCAATGTGTATTAAATAAGAAAATCAATCCTAACATGGAGTTCATAAACCAATATTAACAAACTAAAAGAATAGAATAAATAAAAGTAGAAGAGAAATTAAAGTAAAGGAACATTGAACTTGGAATGAATAAGAAGTAAACCTAACCTTTAAGAGGAATCCTAATCCTAAATCATAAGAGAGAGGAGTGAGCCTCTCTCTTTATAAACTACATCTAAAACCTAAAAATTGTGAATATGAAAGTTGTCTTCATGAATGGATGCATTCCCCCACTTTATAGCCTCTAATTTGTGTTTTCTAGGCTGAAAACTGGGTCAAAAATAGCCCATACATCCAGCACGTGGCAAGTCACGCGTACGCGTCGTCCACCCGTATGCGTGGATTGAGTTTTTTCCAGGTCATGCGTGCGTGTGTTCCAAGCGTGCGCATTGCCTATCTTCAAGGCAACTATAGAAAATTATATATCGTTGCGAAACCCCGGATGTTAGCTTTACAACGCAACTAGAACCGCCCCATTTGAACATTTGTAGCTCAAGTTATGACTTTTTGAGTGCGAAGAGGTTAAGCTGGACAGCTTTAGCAATTCCTTTAGTTTCTTGTATTCCTTCCACTTTTGCATGCTTCCATTCCATCCTCTAAGCCATTCCTACCCTGTAATCCCTGAAATCACTTAACGTACATATCATGCCATTGAATGGTAATAAGAGGGGATTAAATTTAAGGCCAAAGAAGCATGTTTTCAATCATAGCACAAAATCAGGAAGGAAAACGTAAAACATGCGATTTATATGAATAAGTGTGAGAATAATGGATAAAATCCACTAGATTAAGCCCATCATAAACCCTAAAAATGGGGTTTATCATTTGCTTAAGTGATAAACATATTAAATTTGATTGAGGTTGAATTGTCGGTTTAGAACTATATTTGCAACAAGATTATTTTTCTGAAAATCATTACCGACATTTTTCCTCCATCAATTTTTGGCGCCGTTGCCGGGGAATTGCAAACGTGTGCCTTATTATTGGTTATTGTATATGTTTTCTTTTTGCTTGTTTGTTAGTTTTAGGACTTTATTGCTTATTTTTATTAGTTTTGTTTTTATTTGCTGCTATGAATTTTCACCCCTTAGGCTATGAGTTTGGTTCAAACTATGTTGTAGGGAATGGATGCTGCAATGAGAACATGTATCAAGGATGGGATAATCAAAGATGGGAGGAGTCACAAGGATTTGATCAACCCTCTTGGCAACAACCTCTACCAACGTACTATGAGCAAGAGCCATTCCAAGATACGTATCAATCTAATAGCTATGGTGGACCCCCTATAGTTACCAATAAGCCCCACCATACGCCTATGAACCCCCTCCTCAACATAGTTATGAACCACCATACTCACAAGCCCCTCTCCACCATTCGCCTCCATATGACCCCAATCCATATCCACCTAACTAACTACCATATAAACCATACAAACCATACATAAAACCACCCTAATTCCAACCCAATTACTCATAAGAACCACCACCTCAATATACACCATCTCCATATCCTTATCAAGAAGAACCATCCCCGTATTATGAGCTCTTTCTCCCAATAAATGATCCCTCCTATCCTCTCCAAGCTCCCATAGATGATACTTTTAATGTTATTCACCAATGGCAAAGAGAGCTTCGGACCACACTTAACTCTGCTCTCACTAGTCTTACCTCTACTCTCTGAGCTCTTATATTTCGTGTGGATCCATCAATTCATGAGCAACATGATCCCAATTATGCTAGTGACATGGAACAAGGGAGAAGGGATCATCTTAGGAATTTAATGGATCGAATTCACGCATCCATACTTCAAGAGAAGCATGAGGAGGCCCAAAAGGTGGAAGTAGGAATTGAAGAAAGTTGTCAAGAGGTGGGAGACATCAAGGAGGAGTTTGATTTTGTATTAGAGCAAGTAGAGAGAGCCAAAATTATAGAAGATGCAGAACCTCCATGAAAAACTCAAGTCATAGAGTCTCCTTCCAAGACGTTTGAATTTGATGTTCAGGAAGGTGTACAACCTCCAAGACATATCATGGTTGAAGACTTGGAGGAGGTTGATCATGAGATGGATTCAATCATTGATGAATTCTTATCTACAATTGAATCTTCTTCCACTAGATTTGACATGGAGATTAAAAAAGAAGGGACACAACCTCCCATGCCCTTGGTAAGCAATGAAGAAGAGATCGAAATGGAAGAAAGCTACTAAGAGAAAGAGGTTGAATTGAAGAAGCTCGCAAAGAGGTGAAAGTTGTCAAGGAAAAGCATCAGGGAGTGGAGCTTGCAAGATCATTAGAAACACCTCTCCTAAAGCCATTACCATCCAATACAACATTCAAGTGGGTAAAATTCTTATCCTTAACCTTTACTTTCCCACTTGAATATGGGTTGCTTGAGTCAGATGGTTAACTTAGAGCGCTTTGTGGCTTTAAGAGTAAAAGGGAGATGGGTAGTGGTTGGAGTTGTCAGGCAAGGTTCAATACGGTTGCATGCTCAAAGTTGAAGTGCAAGAATTGGTGTAGAGCTTGATTGAATGGGTCTATGAAGTTGTTTGGATGTCTCAGTGAGAATTCAGATTGCTTGTCACCCGTTTGGAACAATGATGATCAATACGAAGACAGGTGCAAAAGTAAGGTTTGGGACCCCGGAATTCATTCTAGCAATCAACACTCTTGGATCCTTGTCACTTGCTTTAACTTGCTTGAAGGCTTTATGTGCCAAGTTTGGGATTCCGGAGGCTATTGGAATTTCAAACATTGATGGGAATTCCTGGATGAGTTCAAGCACAAGCCACCATGACAAGGAGCTCACCAAATGTCCACCTTAAGGACAAAAACTAAAAGTGCTAGGTGGGAGACAACCCACCATGGTATGATCTTTACTTTTTATTAGTTTTATTTTATTAATATCAGTATTCATTTCCAATTCTGCATGTTTACCTTTATTTTGCTTAAAAAAAAAGAGGACGTGATGCGTACGCGTGACCCACGTCAATGCGAAATTTTGCTCTCTATTAAACTGAACAGAGAGTTACGCTAGAACTGTGTGGGAGGAGTGCCTGGCACTCCCCACGCATACGCGTGACCCACGCGTATGTGTCGCATGCAGTTTTGTCAATCCACGCGTAAGCGTCAGCGACGCGTACGCATAGGATGAAAATCGGCGTTGTATGGCTAATTGAATTCTTCTCTATTTTTTTCGGAAAAAAATTTTAAAACTTTTTCAAAAAAATTTTTATTTTCTTTATTTAATCTTTGTTCTTAGTTTGAGTCTTTTTGTTTTTGTTCTTGTTAATTTTCGAAAATCTTGAGTCCTTTTTCTAAAAATCTTTCAAAATTAGTGTCTTTTTGTTTGAGTCTTGTTTCAATTTTTAAGTTTGGTGTTTGAGTCCTTGTTTTTGTTCTTATTACAATTTTTGATTTTTTGGAATCTTCTTTTCAAAAATTTTTCAAAAGTAGTTTTTTTTTTGTTAAATCTTGTGTCAAATCTTTAAGCTTGGTGTCCTCTTGTTATTTTTCTTTAGTCTTTCGAACATTTGTGTTTGGTTTTCTAAAAATATTAAGTTTGATGTCCTTTTTATGTTCTTGTATTCTTTGAGTCTTTGAGTCTTGTTCTTTGTGTTCTTGTTAGTCTTCAAAGTGTTCTTGTATTTTCGTTGTATTTTGATCTTCAAATTTTTAAGTTTGGTATCTCTTTGTGTTTCCCTCCAAAATTTTCGAAAATAAGGTACACTAGATCTAAAAATTTTAAGTCTTGTGTCTTTTACTTGTTTTTCTCTTTCTTCATTAAATTCAAAAATAAAAAATATATCTTTTCTTATCTTTTTACTTAATTTTAAAAATTTTAAAATAAAAATTCAGATTTCAATTTTAAATTTTTATCTTATCATATCTTAGTTTTCAATTTTCAAAAAATCAAATCTTTTCAAAATTAAAAATTTTATCTTTTTCAAAATTTTTATCTTTCTTCAAAATTTAAAAATCTTATCTTATCTTTTTCAAATTTTAAAATTTAAGAATTCAAATTTCAATTTTCAAAATTAAATCTTTTTTCAACATCTTATCTTTTTCATATCTTTTTCAAATTCTTTTTGTTTCTTATCTTATCTTTTATATCTTCAATTTTTAAAATCAAATCTTTTTCAAATCTTTTTAATTTTTCAGCTTATCTTTTCTTATCTTTTTAATTTCAAATTCTAATTTGAATTCCTATCTTATCTGTTATCTTATTTTAAAATTCAAATCTTTTCTTAATTAATTACTTCTATTCTCTCTCTTCTTTTTCAAAACTTCCTGACTAACTATTCTCTCTTAATTTTCGAAAACTCTGTCCCTCTTCTCTCTCTTCTATTTTCGAAAATCACTAACTAATTTTCAATTGATTTTAAATTATTAACTTAATTTTCAAAAATAATTAATGAATAAAGAAAACAAAAATATTTTAATTCTTATTTATCTTTTCTATTTATACTTCTTCTCCTATTCACTTCTCTTTATTCAAACTCTGCTCATCTCTCATCCTCAATCTTTACTTTTCTACTTCTTCTTTCTTCACATCTCACTGGAAGCTCTTGGTCCAAGTGGCACAAAAAGTTTTCTTCCTTTCTTTTATTTCTTCTTTTCTTGTTTATGACCAAGAACAGGGATAAAAAACCACTATTTGATCTTAATCCTGAACCTGAAAGGACTCTAAAGAAAAGTGACAATCAGATTTCTATAGGTGAATAAATTCACAAGAATATAATCGCGTTGTAAGTATAGCTTCTAAAGCAACAGAGAATCCTTTCGTACAAAAGTTTTGTTTGTCACTTAAGCAAACCCAATAAAAATAAATCACCGAAGTATTCAAACCTTGGGTCGTCTTCTCAAGGAATTGCAAGGAAGTATGATTTATTATTGGTTATGGAAAAAGATATATTTTATTTTGGATTTTTGAAATAGAGTACAAGTAATTTAATTAGCAAGAAAAATAAATCAATAATTACGAAAATCTCTTGGCAAGGTATAAGAAATTGAAGTCCTATCCTAGTTATCCTTATCAGGTGTGACGAGAATTGGACTCTGCTCCCACTTTAGTTAGCCCTTACTAAATAAAGGAAAGTAAAGCGGACTAATTAATTTGATCCTCAAGTCCTAGTCAACTCCTATGGAAAGACTAGAGTTATTGGAGTACAAATTAATCAGCAAAGAATTCCAATTTCAATCAACAGCTGAGTTTGATAACTCAAGTGTTACCAGTTACTTAACCAAAGACAAAAGGGAAGAAAATCTACTCGAATGAAAATAATTTGGATAAATTGAAAGCATCCATAACATAAATAAAATAAAACAAGCTTATATCTGAAATACCTCAAAGTATATTAAATAGAATATTCAAATCTAACATGGAAAAGTTCATAAATTAAATTGGAAAAATAAATAAAAGGAACATTGAACCTGGTTATTGAGAAGAAGAAATCCTAAATCCCTTAAGAGGAATCCTAATCCAAAAACCTGAGAGAGAGGAGAGAGCCTATCCCTCTCTAAAACTACATCTAAAAACTAAAATTATGAATTATGAATGAATTATGATGAATGAATGGATTTTCCCGCTTTATAGCCTCTAATATATGTTTTCTGGGCTGAAAACTGGGTCAAAAGCAACCCAGAAATTGCTGATTGCGAATTTTGTCACGTTGATTATTGTCACGGCAATGCATCCGCATAGAATATGCGTTCGTGTTGCCTAGCTGTACGGGCACTATAGCAAATTATATATCATTTCAAAGCCCCGGACATTAGCTTTTCAACGCAATTAAAACCGCATCATTTGGACATCTGTAGCTCAAGTTATGACCGTTTGAGTGCAAAGAGGTCAGGCTGGACAACTTAGCAATTTCTTCAACTTCTTGTATTCCTTCCAATTTTGCATGCTTTCTCTCCATCCTCTGAGCCATTCCTGCCCTGTAATCCCTGAAATCACTTAACTCACATATCATGGCATCTAATGGTAATAAGAGAGGATTAAAATTAGTAAGTTTAAGGCCAAAGAAACATATTTTCAACCATAGCACAAAATCAGGAAGGGAAAAGTAAAACCATGCAAATAGTATGAATAAGTGGGTAAAGAGTTGATAAAAACCACTCAATTGAGCACAAGATAAATCTTGAAATAGTGGTTTATCAACCTGCCCACACTTAAACATTAGCATGTCCTCATGCTGAGCTCAAGAGAAGCTATAAGAGAGTGAAGAGAAATTGTAAAATGTATGAAATGCAACCTATGAATGCAACTAAATGCAGAATGTTTTTTTTTTACTTGGTTAAAAATAAATAAGTTCTCCAAGACAAACATAAATCAAATTCCACTAATTCAAACCATACAGTAAAAACAAGTAAACTTGTAAGAAGATAGCTCATGAAAGAAGGGAATATAGAATCAAGCATTGAACCCTCACTGGTAGTGTATATCACTCTAGTCTCTCAAGTGTATAGAGTAATTCACTCTACTCTTCTCTAATCATGCTTTCTAAACTTTGTTCTTCATCTAACCAATCAACAAATATTTAATGTACCAATGTAAACATCATGAGGTCTTTTCAAGGTTGTAATGGGGCCAAGGCAAGGGTGAGAATATATGTATGGCTAAGTGAGTTATAGATTGAATCCTTGACTAACATAAGCTCTCACATAAACACACACACTCTGTATAACTTCTTAAATCATGCCTAACTACCCAAAATTTCCACTTTTGCATCATATACTCATGTATCAACTTTTCTTTCAATTTGCATCACATATGCATTGATCTTTTATTAACTTAACATTGGGGTAATTTTGCCCCCTTATTTATTTATTTATATTATATATATTTTTTCTCTTTATCTTTTTTCTCTGTTTTTTTCTTTTTTTTGTTTTTTAATTAAAAATATAAAAGTAAACATAACATATCAATGCACATGGATTTTTAATTTCTTCTGGTCTCACATGAGTAGGTACCCAAATTCCCAATATTTTATTAAAGTAAGAACATAACACATTCCCTTATTAACCCATGTTCCCATAGTTTTCCTACACTTAGTTGATACACCATCTCTATCTTAAGCTAACCAAAGATTCAATTGGGGTAATTAATTGCTTTTCCGCTTAAGGCTAGTGATGTGGTAAAATATAGAATAAATGGGATTAAAAGGCTCAAAGTGGCTGACAAGGGTGATTTAAAGGGTAGGCTTATTTGGGATAAGTGAGCTAAACAAGTAATGGCCTCAATCATATGCAAGCATGTAAATACACTAAATAGTGGATATATAGAATGGAACAAAGAAAAGATTGCAATCATAGGGAAGAAAAACACACAAGAATGAAATATTATGGTTAAATAATGTAACCATATAAATAAGCTTAAAATCTCACGGGTTGTGTGTTCTTTGGCTCAAAAAACCATGTTCCAAATACAACTTCCGAAAAGTTTAACACAAAATTTTGATTTTAAATTAGTGAAATTTTTCAAAAATAGGGTCTTAAAAAGAAACTTATTATTTTTCTACCAAGTAGTACTTAAATGCAGACAATCAACTACACATGCAATCTATTATGCAATGCAACAATGAACTAACAAAGAAAACTAGACATTGGTGTTGGGAAGAAAATAACTAACCCATGGAGATCGGTATCGACCTCCCCACACTTAAAGATTGCACCGTCCTCAGTGCATGCTAAGATGTACAGGTGGACGGGTTGCTCCAACTGATGCTTGTCTCCAAAGGTTGTGCAGATGGACTTGTCTGTTGCCCCATATAAAAGTTTCTTCCTTTTTCATTCATCGGTGGCCAGCCTGAAAGAAGAGAAAAAAGAAGAACAGGAACCCAAAAACAATGATAGAAAACAAATAAAATATGAGTGGGTAATGCCAAATAATAAGGGTCTCAATTACATGGTAGCTACAACATGTAAGTGAGAAAATAGTAAAAGTATATGGCATATTAATGGTGCAAAAATTGCAATAAAGGGGAAGAGAGTGTGGATAATGCAAGATAGTATAAGTTCATGTCAATGCAAAAGTAAATACCAGTATTATAAAAATTAGCATTGACTTATGAATAATAATACCCAATCATAATAAAATAAGTCATGAAGCACTGGAATAATGCAAGAAAAGATGCAACAGTTGAATAAGAACATTTAACACCAATGGAAAAATAAGAAATTTAGAAAAGAAAATAAAAATATGCACAAAATTAAAATGCAATGGATGAAAGTATGTAAATAAATTAAATAAAATAGAATGAAAGTGAAGAAGGATGAGAAGTTAAAGAGATGATAAAGAAGAAAGTAAGAAAGGAGGAAGAAAGAAATAAGGAGGGAGAAAGAATTAGGATTAGGGAAGAAAAGATAGGGATTCTGGCGCTGGTAAACTGTGCGGCGCGGGTAACGCGGACGCGTGGGTCACGCGATCGCGTGAGTTGCGATATTTTCAAGTGACGCGGAAGCGTCAGTCACGCGGACGTGTGACTTCATTTGTGCTAGTGGCGGGAGAGCAGCCTCGCATTCGCACAACTCTCTGTCTCAAATGCATATTATCAAAATTTAGGGTGACGCGTGCGCGTGGATGACGCGCATGCGTGGATGGCCTTTCTTTCAAAAATGACGCAGATGTATGGGGTACGCGTTCGCGTGGTAGGGCTTGTGCTTCTAGCATGGTTCCAGCCCTACTCCATCATAACTTGCTGCCATACACCCATTTACGTTGATTTCGCGGGGTCACGCGTGCGCGTGGGTGACGCCCACGCGTGGATGGCTGGATTTGCAAATGACGCGGAACAAGCTAGAGCAAAAGACTCAAGAAGAAACATTTAAGAAAACTTTGAACGAGAAAGGGAGGATATGGTCGAACCTGAATGTGATGCCAGAAAGGTTCTTGGTGACTTCACCATGCCTACCTCTAAATTTTATGGCAGAAGCATCTCTGTACCTACCATTGGAGCTTACAATTTTGAGCTTAAGCCTCAGTTAGTCTCTCTTCTGCAACAGAACTGCAAGTTCCATGGACTTCTAATGGAAGATCTTCATCAGTTCTTAGCTGAATTCTTACAGATCTGTGATACTGTAAAGACTAATGGAGTTAATCCTGAAGTCTACAAGCTTATGCTCTTTCCCTTTGCTGTAAGAGACAGAACTAAGTTATGGTTGGATTCTCAACTAGAAGAGAGCTTAGACTCTTGGAAAAAGCTGGTTAATGATTTTTTTGGCTAAATTCTTTTCTCCTCAAAGGATGAGTAAGATTAGAGTGGAAGTTCAAACCTTCAGACAAAGAGAAGGTGAATCCCTCTATGACGCTTGGGAAAGATACAAGCAATTGATCAGGAGATGTCCTCTCTCAGAATGGTCAATCATAGGCGTGTTCTATGATGGTCTGTTTGAGATGTCCAAAATTTCATTGGACAGCTCTGCAGGTGGATCACTTAACTTGAAGAAAACGCCTGTAGAAGCTAGAGAACTCATTGAGATGGTTGCAAATAACCAATTCACGGACACTTCTAAAAGAAATCCTGTAAATCATGGAGTCTCTCAGAAGAAAGGAGTTCTTGAGGTTAATACTCTGAATGCCATATTGGCTCAGAATAAGATATTGACACAATAGGTCAATATAATCCCCCAGCATCTAACTGGAATGCAAACTGCAGTTGGCAGCACTCAGGAAGCTTCTTCTGAATTAGAAGCTTATGATCTTGATCAACCCACCATGGAGGAGGTGAACTACATGGGAGAACCCTATGGGAACACCTACAACCCTTCATGGTGGAACCATCCTAACCTTTCATGGAAGGATCAACAGAAACCTCAGCAAGGTTTCAATAATAATCAAGGTGGAAGGAACCAGAATAGGCTCAACAACAGACCACCATTCCCATCTTCTCAAGGGAACATGGAGACCTCTAAGCAAAGCCTTTCTGACTTAGTTATTCTGGTTTTCAGCCTCTCTAAGACCACTCACAGTTTCATGAATTAAACAAGGACCTCCATTAGCAACTTAGAGGTACAAGTTGGTCAACTGAGTAAGAGGATCCCTGAGACTCCTCCTGACACTCTTCCTAGTAACACTGAGGTGAATCCAAGGAAAGAGTGCAAGGCCATAACCACGGAGGTAGAGGCCAAATTAGGGGAGAATGGGAAGGCATTAAACACCAGTGAGGAAGCCCTCACTGGCGTTCAACACCTATAATGGCAGCTAGCCTGGCGCTAAATGCCAGTGAGGAACCCCTCACTGGGTGTTCAACGCCCATCCTGGTAGTAGAGCTGGCGTTGAACACCAGCCAGGGAACACTGGCTGGTTATTCAACGCCCACACATTCAGGCACTCTAGTGCTGAACGCTAGTGAGGAACCCTTCACTGGGCATTCAACACCCAAACAGGTAGCCATCCTGGCGCTGAACGCCAGTGAAGAACCCCTCACTAGGCATTCAACACCCAGACACCCAAGGAACCTGGCGTTGAACGCCAGCAAGGACATCCCTGCTAGGCGTTCGACGCCCAAAATGACAGAGGGACTGGCATTTAACGACAGTAAGGGTGCATAGCATAGGCGTTTAACTCCCAATAAGCTAACAGAACTGGCGTTGAACGCCTGTCAAAGCACACCTTCTGACTGCTCAAAACCCACTAAAGAACCATCTATCCCAGAACCAAAGGAAGCCCATGCTCATGTAAAAACCATAGGGGTTCCTTTGAATGCACTTCTGCAGTGCATAAGTTCTGATGAATACTCATCCTCTGATGAGGATGAAGACACTAGGGAAAAGCAAGTTGCTCAGTACCTAGGAGCTCATATGAAGCTGAATGCCAAGTTATTTGGTACAAAGCCTCTAGAGGAAGAAACCCCACAACTTACCAAAGAACATCATGCTTTGGTTCAGCAGAGGCTATGATGAGCGGATAATTTATACGCTTTTTGGCATTGTTTTTAGGTAGTTTTTAGTAAGTTCAAGCTACACTTAGGGATGTTTTCATTAGTTTTTATGTTAAATTCACATTTCTGGACTTTACTATGAGTTTGTGTGTTTTTCTGTGATTTCAGATAATTTCTGGCTGAAATTGAGGGACCTGAGCAAAACTCTGAAAAAGGCTGACAAAAGGACTACTGATGCTGTTGGAATCTGACCTCCCTGCACTCGAAATGGATTTTCTGGAAAGTAGACATCCAGAGCTTTCCAGCAATATATAATAGTCTGGAGTTAAACGCCAGAAACACGTCATGATCCGGAGTTGAACGCCCAAAACACGTTATAACTTGGAGTTCAACTCCAAGAAAAGCCTCAGCTCGTGGATAGATCAAGCTCAGCCCAAGCATACACCAAGTGGGCCCCGGAAGTGGATTTATGCATCAATTACTTACTCATGTAAACCCTAGTAGCTAGTCTAGTATAAATAGGATAAGTTACTATTGTATTAGACATCTTTTGACAGTTTAATCTTTTGACTTTGTAGTCGTTGATCATTCGGTCTCTTGATCATTCAGGGGGCTGGCCTTTCGGCCATGCCTGAACCTTTCACTTAAGTATTTTCAACAATGGAGTTTCTGCACACCATAGATTAAGGGTGTGGAGGTCTGCTGTACCTCAAGTTTCAATACAATTACTATTACTTTCTATTCAATTCTCTTTTATTCTTATTCCAAGAGATACGTTGCACAACACTTTGATGAATGTGATGATCCGTGACACTCATCATCATTCTCACCCATGAACGTGCGTGATTGACAACCACTTCTGTTCTACTCTAGGCCGGGCGCATATCTCTTAGATTCCCCAACAAAATCTTCGTGGTATAAGCTAGATAGATGGCGGCATTCATGAGAATCCGGAAAGTCTAAACCTTGTCTATGGTATTCCAAGTAGGATTCTGGGATTGAATGACTGTGACGAGCTTCAAACTTCTGAAGGCTGGGCGTGATGACAAACTCAAAAGAATCAAGGGATTCTATTCCAACCTGATTGAGAACCGACAGATGATTAGCCGTGCTGTGACAGAGCATAGGATCATTTTCACTGAGAGGATGGGATGTAGCCATTGACAACGGTGATGCCCTACACACAGCTTGCCATGGAAAGGAGTAAGAAGGATTGGATGAATGTAACAAGAAAGTAGAGATTTAAGAGGAGCACAGCATCTCCATACGCCTATCTGAAATTCCCACTATTGATTTACATAAGTATTTCTATCCCTTTTATTTTCTATTTATTATTAATTTTCAAACTCATCATAAACCAATTTAATCTGCCTAACTGAGATTTACAAGGTGACCATAGCTTGCTTCATACCAACAATCTCTGTGGGATCGACCCTTACTCACGTAAGGTATTACTTGGATGACCCAGTACACTTGCTGGTTAAGTTGAACGGAGTTATGATCACACCAGGGATTATTAAGATCTCAATTTATCACACCATGATCTCTTTGAGGTATTTTTGATTTCATACAAATACAAAGAGACCAACTTTGAGGATCACAATTTCGTCCACCAAATTTTTGGCGCCGTTGTCGGGGATTGTTCGAGTATGGACAACTGACGGTTCATCTTGTTGCTCAGATTTGGTAATTTTTCTTTCAAAAATCTTTTTCAAAATTTTTCTTTTATTTTTCGTTTTTTCCAAAAATATTTTCGAAATTAATTAATAAAAATCCAAAAAAAATCATAAAATCATAAAAACCAAAAATATTTTGTGTTTCTTGTTTGAGTCTTGAGTCAATTTTTAAGTTTGGTGTCAATTGCATGCTTTAAAAAAAATTTTCTTGTATTTTTCAAAAATTCCATACATTCATAGTGTTCTTCATGATCTTCAAGTTGTTCTTGACAAGTCTTCTTGTTTGATCTTGATGATTTCTTGTTTTGTATTGTTTGTTGTTTTTCATGTGCATTTTTTGTTTGTTAGAGTCCATGCATTAAAGATTTCTAAGTTTGGTGTCTTGCATACTTTCCTTGCATCAAAAATTTTTCAAAAATATGTTCTTGATGTTCATCATGATCTTCAAAGTGTTCTTGGTGTTCATCTTGACATTCATAGTGTTCTTGCATGCATTAAGTGTTTTGATCCAAAATTTTCATATTTTGGGTCATGTTTGTGTTTTTCTCTCTCATAATTAAAATATTCAAAATAAAAAAATATCTTTTTCTTATTTTTCTCCAAATTTTCGAAAATTTGAGTTTACTTAGTCAAAAATTTTAAAAATTAGTTGTTTCTTACAAGTCAAGTCAAATTTTCAATTTTTAAAATCTTCTCTTTTCAAAATCTTTTTCAAAAATTATATCTTTTTTTTTCTTTTTCTATTTTTCGAAAATTTAAAAAATCTTTTTCAAAATGTTTTCAAAACCTTTTTCTTATCTTTATATCAAATTTTCGAAAATTAGCTAACAATTAATGTGATTGGTTAAAAAATTTGAATTTTGTTACTTTCTTGTTAAGAAAGGTTCAATCTTTAAGTTCTAGAATCTTATCTTGTAGTTTCTTGTTAGTGAAGTAAGTAATTTTAAAATTTTTAAATTAAATCTTTTTATCTCTTATCTTATCTTTTTCAAAAATTTTATCTTTTTCAAAATTTGATTTCAAAATATCTTATCTAACTTCTTATCTTCTTATCTTTTTAAAATTTGATTTTAATTTCTTTTTCAACTAACTCTTTGACTTTTTAATTGTTTCTTATCTTTTTCAAAATCACCTAACTACTCTTCTCTCTCTAATTTTCGAAAATATCTCATCTCTTTTTCAAAAATTCTTTTTATTTTAAATTTTAATTTTAATCTTATCTTATTTCTAATTTTCGAAAATTACTAACCCCTTTTTCAAAATTATTTTCGAAATTTGCCTTCTCTTTTCTTACTCTATTTAATTATTTAATTACTAACACTTCTCTTCACCTCTCTCCATCTAAATATCCAAACACACTCTTCTTCATTCTTATCCCCTTTCTTTTTCCACTAACATAAAGGAATCTCTATACTGTGACATAGAGGATTCCTCTTTCTTTTCTTGTTTTCTTCTCTTTCATATGAGCAGGAACAAGGATAAAGGCACTCTTGTTGAAATTGATCCAGAACCTGAAAGGACTCTGAAGAGAAAATTAAGAGAAGCTAATTTACAACAATCGAAAGGTAATCTTTCAGAAATATTAGAGCAAGAGAAGGAGATGGCAGCCGAAAATAATAATAATGTAAGGAGAATGCTTGGTGACTTCACAAAGCCAACATCCAAGTTTGATGGAAGAAGCATCTCCATTCCTACCATTGGAGCCAACAACTTTGAGCTGAAACCTCAGCTAGTTGCCTTAATGCAACAAAACTGCAAGTTTTATGGACTTCCATCTGAAGATCCTTATCAGTTTTTAACTGAGTTCTTGCAGATCTGTGAGACTGTAAAGACGAATGGAGTTGATCCTGAAGTCTACAGACTCATGCTTTTCCCTTTTGCTGTAAGAGACAGAGCTAGAATATGGTTGGATTCGCAACCTAAGGATAGCCTGGACTCCTGGGATAAGCTGGTCACTGCCTTCTTGGATAAATTCTTTCCTCCTCAAAAGCTGAGCAAGCTTAGAGTGGATGTTCAAACCTTCAAACAAAAAGATGGTGAATCCCTCTATGAAGCTTGGGAAAGATACAAGCAGCTGACCAAAAGATGTCCATCTGACATGTTTTCAGAATGGACCATATTAGATATATTCTATTATGGCCTGTCTAAATTTTCGAAAATGTCATTGGACCATTCTGCAGGTGGATCTATTCACCTAAAGAAAACACCTGCAGAAGCTCAAGAACTCATTGACATGGTTGCAAACAACCAATTCATGTACACTTCCGAGAGGAATTCCGTGAATAATGGGATACCTCAGAAGAAAGAAGTTCTTGAAATTAATGCTCTGAATGCTATATTGGCTCAGAACAAAGTGTTGACTCAGCAAGTCAACATGATCTCTCAAAGTCTAAATGGATGGCAACATGCATCCAACAGTACTAAAGAAGCAGCTTCTGAAGAAGCTTATGATCCTGAGAACCCTGCCATGGCAGAGGTTAATTACATGGGTGAACCTTATGGAAACACCTATAACTCATCATGGAGAAATCATCCAAATTTCTCATGGAAGGATCAACAAAAGCCTCAACAAGGCTTTAACAATGGTGGACGCAATAGGCTGAGCAATGGCAAGCCTTTTCCATCATCTTCTCAGCAATAGACAGAGAATTCTGAACAAAACACTTCTAATTTAGCCAATCTAGTCTCTGATCTGTCAAAGGCCACCTTCAATTTCATGAGTGAAACAAGATCCTCCATCAGAAATCTAGAGGCACAAGTGGGCCAGCTGAGTAAGAAAGTCATTGAAACTCCTCCCAGTATTCTCCCAAGCAATACAGAAGAGAATCCAAAAGGAGAGTGCAAAGCCATTGATTTGATCAATGTGGCCGAATGCAGAAGGGAGGAGGAGGACAAAAATCCTAGTGAGGATGACCTCCTGGGACGTCCCTCAAGCAAGAAGGAGTTTCCTATTAAGGATCCAAAGGAATCTGAGGCTTATACAGAGACCATAGAGATTCCATTAAATCTCCTTCTGCCATTCATGAGCTCTGAAGACTATTCTTCCTCTAAAGAGGATGAAGATGTGACTGGAGAGCAAGTTGCTCAATATTTAGGAGCTATCATGAAGCTGAATGCCAAGTTATTTGGTAGTGAGACTTGGAAAAGTGAACCTTCCTTGCTCATTAGTGAACTAGATATTGGGATTCAGAAAACTCTACCTCAAAAGAAACAAGATCCTGGCAAGTTTTTAATACCTTGTACCACAGGCACCATGACCTTTGAAAAGGCTCTATGTGATCTAGGGTCAGGGATAAATCTTATGCCACTCTCTGTAATAGAGAAGCTGGGGATCATTGAGGTACAACCTGCCTTGTTCTCATTACAATTGGCAGACAAGTCATTGAGACAAGCTTATGGAATAGTGGAGGACGTGTTAGTAAAGGTTGAAGGCCTTTACATCCCTGCTGATTTCATAATTTTAGACACTAGGAGGGAAGAGGACGAATGCATCATCCTTGGAAGACCTTTCCTAGCCACAGCAGGAGCTGTGATAGATGTCAACAGAGGTGAACTAGTCCTTCAATTGAATAGGGACTACCTTGTGTTTAAGGCACATGGTTATCCCTCTGTGACAAAAGAGAGTAAGCATGAAGAGCTTCTCTCAGTTCAGAGTCAAGAAGAGCCCCCACAGTCAAACTCTAAGTTTGGTGTTGTAAGGCCACAACCAAACTCTAAGTTTGGTGTTGGGACTATACAACATTAACCTGATCACCTTTGTGACTCCATGAGAGCCACTGTCAAGCTATTGACATTAAAGAAGCGCTTGTTGGGAGGCAACCAAATTTTATCTAATTTTTATTTTATTTTATTTTATTGTTATTTTGTGTTTTATTAGGTACATGATCATGTGGAGTCACGAAAAAAATCATAAAAATTAAAAACAGAAGCAAAAACAGCAGAAAAAAATTCGCTCCCTGGAGGAAGCACAGGCTGGCGTTCAACGCCAGTAAGATGCATCTGGCTGGCGTTCAACGCCAGAACAGAGCATCAACCTGGCGCTAAACGCCAGAAACAAGCAATATTCTGGCGCTGAACGCCAGGAATGTGCCTAGAGAAGAAAAGCTGGCGCTGAACGCCATTAACAAACATGAAACTGGCATTCAACGCCAGAAACATGCTTTACGTGGGCGCTGAACGCCCAGAATGTGCACCACACGGCGTTTAAATGCCAGAATGGTATGCAAAGGCATTTTACATGCCTATTTGGTGCATGGATGGAATTCCTTGACACCTCAGGATCTGTGGACCCCACAGGATCCCCACCTACTATATTCCCACCTTACCTCCTAATCCTATTTTGTGATGAGTATTTCCCATGTCACACTTCCCAACACTCTTCACCAATCACCTCAATCCTTCTTCCCAATCACCCCCTTCACCACTCACATCCCTCCACTCTTCCCCATAAACCCCACCTACCTTCAAAAATTCAAAACCATTTTCCCACCCATTCCCACCCTAAATGGCCAAACATACACCCCCCCTCTCCCTATATATACCATTCCATTCTACTTCATTTTCACACAACACAACCCCCTCTTCTTCACCTAGGCCGAACCTACATCTCTCCCTCTCTACCATATTCTCTTCTTCTTCTTCTTCTCTTCTTTCTTCTATTGCTCGAGGACGAGCAATATTTTAAGTTTGGTGTGGTCAAAGCACAATCTTTTTTGTTTTCCACTACCATCAATGGCACCTAAGGCCGGAGAATCTTCTAAAAAAGGAAAAGGGAAGACAAAAGCTTCCACCTCCGGGTCATGGGAGATGGAAAGATTCATCTCCAAGAGCCATCAAGACCACTTCTATGATGTTGTGGCAAAGAAGAAGGTGATCCCTGAGGTCCCTTTCAAGCTCAAGAAGAATGAGTATCCGGAGATCCGACATGAGATCCGAAGAAGAGGTTGGGAAGTCCTAACCAACCCCATGCAACGAGTCGGAATCTTAATGGTTCAAGAGTTCTATGCCAATGCATGGATCACTAGGAACCATGATCAAAGTATGAACCCGAATCCAAAGAATTATCTCACAATGGTTTGGGGGAAATGCTTAGATTTTAGTCCGGAAAATGTGAGGTTAGCGTTTCACTTGCCCATGATGCAAGGAGATGAACGCCCCTACACTAGAAGGGTCAACTTTAATCAAAGGTTGGACCAAGTCCTTATGGACATATGTGTGGAAGGAGCTCAATGGAAAAGAGACTCCAAAGGCAAGCCAGTTCAACTAAGAAGACTAGACCTCAAGCCTGTGGCTAGAGGATGGTTGGAGTTCATCCAACGCTCCATCATCCCCACTAGCAACCGATCTGAAGTTACTGTGGATCGGGCCATCATGATTCATAGCATCATGATTGGAGAGGAAGTAGAAGTTCATGAAGTCATCTCCAATGAATTCTACAAAATAGCCGACAAGCCCTCCACCATGGCAAGGCTAGCTTTTCCTCACCTTATTTGCCATCTATGTTACTCAGCTGGAGTTATCATAGAAGGAGACATCTCCATCAAGGAAGATAAGCCCATCACCAAGAAGAGGATGGAGCAAGCAAGAGAGACCCTCCACGGTTCTCAAGAGATGCATGAGGAAATTCATCATCAAGAAATCCCTGAGATGCCTCAAGGGATGCACTTTCTTCCCAACAACTATTGGGAGCAACTCAACACTTCCTTAGAAGATTTGAGCCACAATGTGGAGCAATTAAGGGTGGAAAATCATGAGCACTCCATCATTCTCCATGAAATAAGAGAAGATCAAAGAGCAATGAGGGAGGAGCAACAAAGGCAAGGAAGGGACATAGAAGAGCTTAAGGACATTGTTGGTCCTTCAAGAAGAAGACGCCACTAAGGTGGATTCATTCCTTGTTCTTATTTCTTTCTGTTTTTCGGTTTTTTATGTTGTGTTTATCTATGTTTTGTGTCTCTACTTCATGATCATTAGTATGTAGTAACTATGTCTTAAAGCTATGAATAAATTCCATTAATCTTTCACCTCTCTTAAATGAAAAATGTTTTAATTCAAAAGAACAAGAAGTACATGAATTTCGAATTTATCCTTGAATTTAGTTTAACTATATTGATGTGGTGACAATACTTTTTGTTTTCTGAATGAATGCTTGAACAGTGCATATTTTTGATCTTGTTGTTTATGAATGTTAAAATTGTTGGCTCTTGAAAGAATGATGAACAAAGAGAAATGTTATTGATGATCTGAAACATCATGAAATTGATTCTTGAAGCAAGAAAAAGCAGTGAAAAAGAAAGCTTGCGAAAAAAAATGGCGAAAAAAATAGAAAGAAAAAGAAAAAGCAAGCAGAAAAAGCCAATAGCCCTTAAAACCAAAAGGCAAGGGTAAAAAGGATCCAAGGCTTTGAGCATCAATGGATAGGAGGGCCCAAGGAAATAAAATCCAGGCCTAAGCGGCTAAATCAAGTTGTCCCTAACCATGTGCTTGTGTCATGAAGGTCCAAGTGAAAAGCTTGAGACTGAGTGGTTAAAGTCGTGATCTAAAGCAAAAAGAGTGTGCTTAAGAGCTTTGGACACCTCTAACTGGGGACTCTAACAAAGCTGAGTCACAATCTGAAAAGGTTCACCCAGTCATGTGTCTGTGGCATTTATGTATCCGGTGGTAATACTGGAAAACAAAGTGCTTAGGGCCACGGCCAAGACTCATAAGTAGCTGTGTTCAAGAATCAACATGCTTAACTAGGAAAGTCAATAACACTATCCGACATTCTAAGTTCCTAGAGAAGCCAATCATTCTAAACTTCAAAGGAAAAAGTGAGATGCCAAAACTGTTCAGAAGCAAAAAAGCTACAAGTCCCGCTCATCTAATTAGAATTAATGTTCATTGGTATTTTGGAATTTATAGTATATTCTCTTCTTTTTATCCTACCTGATTTTCAGTTGCTTGGGGACAAGCAACAATTTAAGTTTGGTGTTGTGATGAGCAGATAATTTATACGTTTTTTGGCATTGTTTTTAGGTAGGTTTTAGTAAGTTCAAGCTACTTTTAGGGCTGTTTTCAATAGTTTTTATGTTAAATTCACATTTTTGGACTTTACTATGAGTTTGTGTGTTTTTCTATGATTTCAGGTAATTTCTGGCTGAAATTGAGGGACTTGAGCAAAACTCTGAAAAAGGCTGACAAAAGGACTACTGATGCTGTTGGAATCTGACCTCCCTGCACTCGAAATGGATTTTCTGGAGCTACAGAACTCCAAATGGCGCGCTCTCAATATATAATAGTCTATACTTTATTCAGAAATTGACGACGTAACTTGGCGTTGAACGCCAAGTATATGCTGCTGTCTGGAGTTAAACGCCAGAAACACGTCATGATCCGGAGTTGAACGCCCAAAACACGTTATAACTTGGAGTTCAACTCCAAGAAAAGCCTCAACTCGTGGATAGATCAAGCTCAGCCCAAGCATACACCAAGTGGGCCCCGGAAGTGGATTTATGCATCAGTTACTTACTCATGTAAACCCTAGTAGCTAGTCTAGTATAAATAGGATAAGTTACTATTGTATTAGACATCTTTTGACAGTTTAACCTTTTGACTTTGTAGTCGTTGATCATTCGGTCTCTTGATCATTCAGGGGGCTGGCCTTTCGGCCATGCCTGAACCTTTCACTTATGTATTTTCAACAGTGGAGTTTCTGCACACCATAGATTAAGGGTGTGGAGCTCTGCTGTACCTCAAGTTTCAATACAATTACTATTACTTTCTATTCAATTCTCTTTTATTCTTATTCCAAGATATACGTTGCACAACACTTTGATGAATGTGATGATCCGTGACACTCATCATCATTCTCACCCATGAACGCGCGTGATTGACAACCACTTCCGTTCTACTCTAGGCCGGGCGCATATCTCTTAGATTCCCCAACAGAATCTTCGTGGTATAAGCTAGATAGATGGCAGCATTCATGAGAATCTGGAAAGTCTAAACCTTGTCTATGGTATTCCGAGTATGATTCTGGGATTGAATGACTGTGACGAGCTTCAAACTCCTGAAGGCTGGGCGTGATGACAAACGCAAAAGAATCAAGGGATTCTATTCCAACCCGATTGAGAACCGACAGATGATTAGCTGTGCTGTGACAGAGCATAGGACCATTTTCACCGAGAGGATGGGATGTAGCCATTGACAACGGTGATACCCTACACACAGCTTGCCATGGAAAGGAGTAAGAAGGATTGGAGGAATGTAATAAGAAAGTAGAGATTCAAGAGGAGCACAGCATCTCCATACGGCTATCTGAAATTCCCACTATTGATTTACATAAGTATTTCTATCCCTTTTATTTTCTATTTTTTATTAATTTTTGAACTCATCATAAACCAATTTAATCTGCCTAACTGAGATTTACAAGGTGACCATAGCTTGCTTCATACCAACAATCTCTGTGGGATCGACCCTTACTCACGTAAGGTATTACTTGGATGACCCAGTACACTTGCTGGTTAAGCTGAACGGAGTTATGATCACACCGGGGATTATTAAGATCCCAATTTATCACACCATGATCTCTTTGGGGTATTTTTGATTTCATACAAATACAAAGAGACTAACTTTGAGGATCACAATTTCGTCCACCAGGCTACCTTAGAAACTTCCAGATCCTGGACGCTTTCTGATCCCTTGCACCCTAGGCACTATGACCTTTGAAAAGGTACTGTATGACCTACGGCAAGCATAAACCTCATGCCATTCTCTGGGAGAAGCTGGGAATCTGATGAGCGGATAATTTATACGCTTTTTGGCATTATTTTTACATAGTTTTTAATATGTTTTAGTTACTTTTTAGTATATTTTTATTAGTTTTTATGCAAAAATCACATTTCTAGACTTTACTATGAGTTTGTGTATTTTCTGTGATTTCAGGAATTTTTTAGCTGAAATTTAGGGACCTGAGCAAAAATCTGATTCAGAGGCTGAGAAAGGACTGAAGATGCTGTTGGATTCTGACCTCCCTGCACTCAAAGTCGATTTTCTGGAGCTAAAGAAGACCAATTGGCACAATCTCAATTGCGTTGGAAAGTAGACATCTTGGGATTTCCAGCAATGTATAATAGTCCATACTTTGCCTGAGATCTAATGGCCCAAACTGGCGTCCAAACGCCCACCAGAGACCCTTTTCTGGCGTAAAACGCCAGAACTGGCACCAAAGCTGGAGTTAAATGCCCAAACTGGCACCAAAACTGGTGTTTAAACTCCAAGAAAAGCCTATGCACGTGAAAGCTTCAATGCTCAGCCCAAGCACACACCAAGTGGGCCCCAGAAGTGGATTTCTATATCATTTACTTATTTCTGTAAACTCTAGGTTACTAGTTCACTATAAATAGGACCTCTTACTATTGTATTTTCATCTTTTGATCATCTTTGATCCTAGGATCAGGTCTTTGAACCCTTTTTTGATTGTTTCATGTTATTTGGGAGGCATGGCCATTCGGCCATGTCTAGACCTTGTTCTTATGTATTTTCAATGGTGGAGTTTCTACACATCATAGATTAAGGCGTGGAGCTCTGCTGTTCCTCATGAATTAATGCAAAGTACTATTGTTCTTCTATTCAATTCATGCTTATTCTTGTTCTAAGATATTCACTCGTACTTCAACCTGATGGATGTGATGATATGTGACACTCGTCATCATCTTCCCTTATAAACGCGTGCCTGACAACCACTTCTCTTCTATTTGTGAAAGCTTGAGTGTATATCTCTTGGCCTCCTGGTTCACGATGCATGGTTGCCTCTCCTGACAATAGAGCCTTCCATTCCGTGCGATCAGAGTATTCGTGGTATTAGCTAGAATCAAATAGGCAGCATTCTTGAGATCCAAAAAGCCTAAACCTTTTCTGTGGTATTTCGAGTAGGATCTGGGATGGGATGACTGTGACGCGCTTCAAACTCGCGACTATGGGGCGCAGTGACAGTGCGCAAAAAGATCAATGGATCTTATTCTGACACGATCGAGAACCGATAGCTGATTAGACATGAGGGAAACCGTAGAGGACCATTTTCACTGAGAGGATGGATGGTAGCCATTAACAACGGTGATCCACCAACATACAGCTTGCCATGGAAAGGAGTATGCATGATTGGATGAAAGCAGTAGAAAAGCAGGGATTCAGAAGGAACAAAGCATCTCCATATGCTTATCTGAAATTCCAACCAATGAATTACATAAGTATCTTTATCTTATTTTATGTCTTATTCATCTTTTAATTATTAAAACCCCATAACCATTTGAATCTGCCAAACTGAGATTTACATGGTGACCATAGCTTGCTTCAAGCTGACAATCTCCGTGGGATCGACCCTTACTCACGTAAGGTATTACTTGGACGACCCAGTGCACTTGCTGGTCAGCTGCGCGGAGTTGTGAGAAAAGTGTGAGTTCACGATTTCATGTACCAAGTTTTTTAAGAACGAATTCTAGAGTTTTAGATGATGCTTTTATCATCACAGGAGCTAGTTGACTCCTATCAATTTGGCTGTTGTATGTAATGTCTTGCTGAAGCTTGGCTGGTCATGTCTAATCTTTTTTTTTTAGACTGAAGCTTTAGACTAACATTACATGATTCTTGGAATTCTTATTAAAAATTTTGAGTTCCTTATTTTCTTTTTCAAAATAATTTACAAAAAAATACAAAAAAAATTATTAAAATCATAAAAATAAAAAATACTTTGTGCTTATTGTTTGAGTCTAGTGTCAATTTTTAAGTTTGGTGTCAATTGCATGTTTTTTATTTTTCTTGGAAATTTTTGAAAACTCATGCATAGTGTTCTTCATGATCTTCAAGTTGTTCTTGATGATTTTCTTTGTCTGATCTTTAAATTCTCTTGTTTTGTGTCTCTTGTTGTTTCTCATGTGCATTCTCAATTTGTTAGTGTCTCTAGTATGAAAATTTCTATGTTTGGTGTCTTGCATGCATTGTTTATTTGATCTTAGTTTTTCATGATTAGTTTCATTTTGTTGTTTTTCTCTCTCATCATTAAAAATTCAAAAAAAATTAGTCAATAATACAGAGAATTGAAGATTCAGAACATACAGCAGACGAATCACAGGAAAAAGCTGGGCGTTCAAAACGCCCAGTGAAGAAGGAAATCTGGCGTTTAAACGCCAACTAGGGTACTTGGCTGGGCGTTTAATGCCAATATAACACCAAGGAGGTAGTTTTGTTTTCAATTCAAATTTTTTTCAATTTTTCAAGTTTTAAAACTAATTTTCCAAAATCTTATCTTTTTCACATCCTCTCTTATCAATCATATCTTTTTCAAAATCAAATATTTTTCCTTTTTCTTTTAATATTTTCGAAAATCCTTGCTAACAATTAATGTTGTGATTCAAAAATTTCAAGTTTGTTACTTCCTTATTAAGAAATGTTCAATATTTGAATTTTAGAATCATATCTTTTAATTTCTTGTTAGTGAAGTCATCAATTTTAAAAGTCAAATCTTTTTTTTTAAAAATTTGTTTTTCAATCATATCTTTTCAAACATATCTTCTTCAATCAAATCTTTTTCAAATCATATCTTTTTCAAATTTTAATTTCAAAATCTTTTTCTAACTTCTTATCTTTTTTTAAAACCACCTAACTACTTTTCTCTCTCTCTAATTTTCAAAAACCACTAACAACTTTTTCAAAAACCTTTTTAATTAACTAATTGTTTTAAACTCTAATTTTATTTTATTTAAAAATTTTTGAATATTCCCCCTCTCATCTCTTTCTATTTAATCACCAACACTCCTCCTCTCTTAATAATTCGAACCCTATCCCTTATTTATATGTTCAAATTTTTCTTTATCTACCTCATCCTTCTATTTTTCTTTTCCTCTAACACATCAAGGAATCTCTATACTGTGACATAGAGGATTTCATACTTTCTTTGTTTTCTTCTCTTTCATATGAGTAGGAACAAAGATAAAGGCATTCTTATTGAAGCTGATCCTGAACATGAAAGGACTCTGAAGAGAAAGTTGAGAGAAGCTAAAGCACAACTCTCTGGAGAGGACCTGACAGAAATTTTCGAAAAAGAAGAAGACATGGCAGCCAAAAATAACAACAATGCCAACAATGCAAGGAAGGTGCTCAGTGACATTACTGCACCAACTCCCGACTTCTATGGGAGAAGCATCTCTATTCCTGCCATTGGAGCAAACAACTTTGAGCTTAAGCCTCAATTAGTTTCTCTGATGCAACAAAATTGCAAGTTTTATGGACTTCCATTGGAAGATCCTCATCCGTTCTTGGCTGAATTTTTGTAAATTTGTGACACTGTTAAGACCAATGGAGTCGATCCCGAGGTCTATAGACTCATGCTTTTCCCTTTTGCTGTAAGAGATAGAGCTAGTATATGGTTGAACTCACAACCTAGAGACAGCCTGAACTCTTGGGAAAAGCTTGTCAATGCCTTCTTAGCTAAATTCTTTCCACCTCAAAAGATGAGTAAGCTTAGAGTGGAAGTTCAAACCTTCAAATAGAAGGAAGGTGAATCCCTCTATGAAGCTTGGGAAAGATACAAGCAATTGATCAAAAGATGTCCTTCGGACATGCTTTCATAATGGAGCATCATAGGTATCTTCTATGATGGTCTATCTGAGTTATCCAAGATGTCATTAGACCATTCTACAGGTGGATCTATTCATCTGAAGAAAATGCCTACAAAAGCCCAAGAACTCATTGAAATGGTTGCAAATAACCAGTTCATGTAGACTTATAAAAGAAATCCTGTGAACAATGGGAAAACTCAGAAGAAAGGAGTTCTTGAGATTGATACTCTGAATGCCATATTGGCTCAGAACAAAATATTGACTCAGCAAGTCAATATAATTTCTCCGAATCTGACTGGATTGCAAGCTGCATCTGGCAGTGCTAAAGAAGCCTCCTCTGAAGGAAAAGCTTATGACCGTGAGAATCCTGCAATGGAAGAGGTGAATTACATGGGAGAACCCTATGGAAACACCTACAATTCTTCATGGAGGAATCACCCAAATTTCTCATGGAAGGATCAACAGAAGCCTCAACAAGTCTTCAATAACAATAATGGTGGGAGAAACAGGTTTGGCAATAGCAAACCTTTCCTATCATCTTTTCAGCAACAGAGAGAGAACTTTGAGCAGAATCATTCTGGCTTAGCAACCATAGTCTCTGATCTATCTAAGACCACACTATGTTTCATAAATGAAACAAGATCCTCCATTAGAAATTTAGAGGCAAAAGTGGGTCAGCTGAGTAAAAATGTTACTGAAACTCCTCCTAGCACTCTTCCAAGCAATACAAAAGAAAATCCCAAGAGAGAGTGCAAGGCCATAACCATGACCAACATGGCCGAACCTGGAGAGATTGAGGAGGACATGATTCTCAGTGAGAAAAACCTCATGGGATGTCCTTTGAACAAAAAGGAGTTCTCTCACGAGGAACCAAAAGAATCTGAGGCTCATCTAGAGATCATAGAGATTCCACTGAACTTCCTATTACCATTCATGAGCTCTGAAGAATATTCTTTATCTGAAGAAGATGAAGTTACTACTGAAGAGCAAGTTGCTCAATATCTAGGAGAAATCATGAAGCTGAATGCCAAATTATTTGGTAATGAGACTTGGGAGGATGAACCTCCATTGCTCATTAATGAACTAAATGCCTTGCACCGTTGGCACCATGACCTTTGAGAAGGCCCTGTGTGACCTGAGGTCAGGCATAAACCTCATGCCACTCTCTGTAATGGAGAAACTAGGGATCTTTAAGGTACAAGCTACAACAATCTCACTAGAGATGGCAGACAAATCAAAGAAATATGCTTATGGACTTGTAGGGATGTCTTGGTAAAGGTTAAATGCCTTTACATCCCTGCTGACTTCATAATCCTAGATACTGGGAAGGATGAGGATAAATCTATCATCCTTGGAAGACCCTTCCTAGCCACAGCAAAAGCTCTGATTGAGGTAGACAGCGGAGAGCTAGTCGTTCAAGTGAATGAGGACTACCTTGTGTTTAAGGCTCAAGGATCTCCTTCTGTACACATGGAGAAGAAGCATGAAAAGCTTCCCTCAATACAGAGCCAAACAGAACCCCCACATTCAAACTCTAAGTTTGGTGTTGGGAGGCCATCATCATGCTCTGCGTATCTGTGAGGCTCCATGAGAGCTCACTGTTAAGCTATTGACATTAAAGAATCGCTTGTTGGGAGGCAACTCAATTTTTATTTATCTATGTTAAATTTCCATTGTTATTTTATGTCTTCTTTAGGTTGATGATCATGTGGAGTCACAAAAACAACTGCAAAAATCAAAGCAAATGCAAAAACAGCATTAAAAATAGCACACCCTAGAGGAGAAGCTTACTAGCGTTAAACGCTAGAAAAGGGTAGCAGCATGGGCGTTAAACGCCCAGTCTGGCACCATTCTAGGCCTTTAACGCTAGAAAAGGGCACCAGACTGGTGTTTAACACCAGAAAAGGGCACTAAGCTGGCATTAAACGCTAGAAAGGGAAGAAAAGCTGGCGTTTAACGCCAGAAATGGGCAGCAACCTGATGTTTAACGCCAGGATTAGCACTCAGAGGGCGTTTACATGCCAAAATGGTGCAGGGATGAGAAATCCTTGACACCTCAGGATCTATGGACCCCACAGGATCCCCACCTACCTCAACTCACTCTCTCTCTTCTTCACACATTCCAATAACACCCTTCCCCAAATACCCTTCACCAATCACCTCCATCCACTCTTCCCCAAAAACCCCACCTACCTCAAACATTCAAATTCACATCCTTTCCCTCCCAAACCTAACCCTAGTACACAAACCCTACTCCTCTCTCCACTTCTATATAAACCCCTCCTCCCTCCTTCATTTTCACACATCATAAACACTACCTTCTCCACTTTGCCAAACCATTTCGACCTCTCAATCTCCTCCACTTCTTCTTCTTCTCCATCAATCTTTCTTCTTTTGCACGAGGACAAGCAAACCTTTTAAGTTTGGTGTGGAAAAAGCATTGCTTTTTGTGTTTCCATAACCATTTATGGCACCTAAGACCGGAGAAACCTCTAGAAAGAGGAAAGGGAAGGCAAAAGCTTCCACCTCCGAGTCATGGGAGATGGGGAGATTCATCTCAAAGGCCCATCAAGACCACTTCTATGAAGTCGTTGCCAAGAAGAAGGTGATCCTTGAGGTCCTTTTCATGCTCAAAAGGAATGAGTATCCAGAGATCCGACATGAGATTCGAAGAAGAGGTTGGAAAGTTCTCACCAACCCTATTCAACAAGTTAGAATCTTAATGGTTCAAGAGTTCTATGCTAATGCATGGATCACTAAGAACCATGATCAAAGTGTGAACCCGAACCCAAAGAATTGGCTTACAATGGTTCGGGGGAAATACTTAGATTTCAGTCCAAAAAATGTAAGGTTGGCATTCAACTTGCCAATGATGCAATGAGATGCACGTCCCTGCACTAGAAGGGTCAACTTTGATCAAAGGTTGGACCAAGTCCTCATGGACATATGTGTAGAAGAAGCTCGGTGAAAAAGAGACTCTAAAGGCAAGCCGATTCAATTGAGAAGGCATGACCTTAAACCCGTGGCTAGAGGATGGTTAGAGTTCATCCAACGCTCTATTATTCCTACTAGCAACCGGTCCGAAGTAACTGTGGATCGGGCTATCATGATCCATAGTATCATGATTGGAGTGGAAGTGGAAGTTCATGAGATCATACCTCTAGAACTATACAAGGTTGCTGAAAAACTTTCCACTTTAGCAAGGTTAGTGATGAGCGGATAATTTATACGCTTTTTGGCATTGTTTTTAGGTAGTTTTTAGTAGGATCTAGCTACTTTTAGGGATGTTTTTATTAATTTTTATGCAAAATTTACATTTCTGGACTTTACTATGAGTTTTTGTGTTTTTCTGTGATTTCAGGTATTTTCTGACTGAAATTGAGGGACCTGAGCAAAAATCTGATAGGAGGCTGACAAAGGACTGCTGATGCTGTTGGAATCTAACCTTCCTGCACTCGAAACGGATTTTATCGAGCTACAAAACTCCAATTGGCGCTCTCTTAACTGCGTTGGAAAGTAGACATCCCAGGCTTTCCAGCAATATATAATAGTCTATACTTTATTTGAGATTAGATGATGCAAACTGGCGTTCAACACCAGTTCCATGCTGCATTCTGGAGTAAAACGCCAGAAACACGTCACAAACCATAGTTAAACGCCAAAAACACGTTACAACTTGGCGTTTAACTCCAAGACAAGCCTCTGCACGTGTAAAGCTCAAGCTCAGCCTAATCACACACCAAAGTGGGCCCTGGAAGTGGATTTCTGCACTTAGACCTATTTCTGTAAACCCTAGTAACTAGTCTAGTATAAATAGGACATTTTACTATTGTATTAGACATCTTTGGATTATTTTTGGATTAACTTATGATCCTTTGATCACGTCTTGGAGGCTGGCCTCTCGGCCATGCCTGGACCATCACTTATGTATTTTCAACGGTGAAGTTTCTACACACCATAGATTAAGGTGTGGAGCTTTGCTGTACCTCGAGAATTAATGCAATTACTATTGTCCTTTTTATTCAATTCAAGCTTATTCTTGTTCTAAGATATCACGCATACTTCAACCTGATGGATGTGATGATCCGTGACACTCATCATCATCCGTCCTTATGAACGCGTGCCTGACAACCACATTCGTTCTACAAGCGAAAGCTAGAGTGTGTATCTCTTGGATTCCTGATACACGACACATGGTTGCCATCGCCTGACAACCGAGCCTTCTATTCCGTGATATCAGAGTCTTTGTGGTATAAGCTAGAATCCATTGGCAGCATTCATGATTGAGAACCAAAAGAATGACTGTGACGAGTTCAAACTCGCGAGTGTTGGGCGTAGTGACAGACGCAAAAGAATCACTGGATTCTATTCCGACATGATCGAGAACCAACAACTGATTAGCCATGCGGGAAACCATAGAGGACCATTTTCACTGAGAGGATGGGAAGTAGCCATTGACAACGGTGATGCCCTACATACAGCTTGCCATGGAAAGGAGTAAGAATGATTGGATGAAGCAGTAGGAAAGCAGAGATTCAGAAGGAACACAGCATCTTCATGCACTTATCTGAAATTCTCACCAATGAATTACATAAGTATCTCTATTTTTATTTCATGTTTTATTGATCTTTATATTCGAAAACCATTATAACCATTTGAATCTGCCTAACTGAGATTTACAAGGTGACCATAGCTTGCTTCAAGCTGACAATCTCCGTGGGATCGACCCTTACTCACGTAAGGTATTACTTGGACGACCCAGTGCACTTGCTGGTTAGTTGTGCGGAGTTGTGACAAAGTGTGATTCACATTTGAGAGCACCAAGTTATTGGAGCCATTGTTGATGATCACAATTTACGTCCACCAAGTTTTTGGCGCCGTTGTCGGGGATTGTTCGAGTTTGGACAACTGACGGTTCATCTTGTTGCTCAGATTAGGTAATTTTCCTTTCAAAAATTTTTGTTTGTTTTCGTTTTTCAAAAAAATAATTTTCAAAAATTCCAAAAAAATTATAAAATCATAAAAACCAAAAATATTTTGTGTTTCTTACTTGATTCTAGAGTCAATTTTAAAGTTTAGTGTCAATTGCATCTTTTTAATTTTCTAAAAAAATTCGAAAAAAAATATTTCATGCATTGCATTCTTCATGATCTTCAAGTTGTTCTTGGTAAATCTTCTTGTTTGATCTTCATATTTTCTTGTTTAGTGTCTTTTGTTATTTTTCATATGCATTCTTGCATTCATAATGTCTAAACATGAAAAATTTCTAAGTTTGGTGTCTTGCATATTTTTCTTTTCTTGAAATTTTTTCCAAAATAATTACTTGATGTTCATCTTGATCTTCAAAGTGTTCTTGGTGTTCATCTTGACATTCATAGTGTTCTTGCATGCATCATTAGTTTTGATCCAAAATTTTCATGTTTTGGGTCATATTTGTGTTTTTCTCTCTCCTCATTAAAAATTTAAAAAATAAAAAAATATATTTTCCTTTTTTCTCTCCTAAATTTCGAAAATTTGAGTTGACTTAGTCAAAAAAATTTTAAAACTTAGCTATTTCTTATAAGTCAAGTCAAATTTTCAATTTTAAAAATCCTATCTTTTCAAAAAATTTTCAAAAATCAAATCTTTTTCATTTTTCTTTTATGATTTTCGAAAATTTAAAAATATTTTTCAAATTCTTTTTCTTAATTTCATTTCAAATTTTCGAAAACTTTACTAACAATTAATGTGATTGATTCAAAAATTTGAAGTTTGTTACTTTCTTGTTAAGAAAGGTTCAATCTTTAAATTCTAGAATCATATCCTTTAGTTTCTTGTTAGTCAAGTAATCAATTTTAATTTTAAAAATCAAATATTTTTCAAAATAAATTTCAATCATATCTTTTCAATCATATCTTTTTCAAAATCATATCTTTTTCAAAAATTTAATTTCAAAATCTTTTCTAACTTCTTATCTTTTCAAAATTGATTTTCAAATCTTTTTCAACTAACTAATTGACTTTTTGTTTGTTTTAAAATTCTTATCTTTTTCAAAACTACCTAACAACTTTTCTCTCTCTAATTTTCAAAAATTCCTCACCCTTTTTCAAAATTCTTTTTGATTAACTAATTGTTTCAAATTTTAATTTTAATTTTATTTCTTCTTTTAATTTTCGAAAATCACTAACCATTTTTCAAAAACAATTTTCGAAATTCTCTTCCTCTCATCTCTTTCAATTTATTTTATTTATCTACTAACACTTCTCTTCTACTCATAAATTCGAACCTTCTCTTCTCTCTGTGTTCGAATTTTTCTCTTCTCCTTCTTTTATTCTCTTATTCTTCTACTCACATAAAGGAATCTCTATACTGTGACATAGAGGATTCCTCTTCCTTTTTTATTCTCTTCTTTTTCATGTGAGCAGGAGCAAGGAAAAGGACATTCTTGTTGAAGTAGATCCTGAACCTGAAAGGACTCTGTAGAAGAAGCTAAGAGAAGCTAAAGCACAACAATTCAGAGAAAACCTTACAGAGAATCTCGAAAAAGAAATAGACATGGCCGAACCCAATAACAATGGTGGAGGCGCAAAGAGGATGCTTGGTGATTATACTACACCTACTTCCAAATTTGATGGAAGAAGCATCTCAATCCCTACCATCGGAGCAAATAATTTTGAGCTGAAGCCTCAACTAGTTGCTCTAATGCAACAGAACTGCAAGTTTCATGGACTTCCATCAGAAGATCCCTATCAGTTTTTAACTGAGTTCTTGCAGATCTGTGAGACTATTAAGACTAATGGAGTAGATCCTAAAGTCTACAGGCTCATACTTTTCCCTTTTGCTGTAAGAGACAGAGCTAGAACATGGTTGGACTCACAACCTAAAGATAGCCTGGACTATTGGGATAAGCTGGTCACGGCCTTCTTGGCTAAGTTCTTTCCTCCTCAAAAGCTCTGCAAGCTTAGAGTGGATATTCAGACCTTCAAACAAAAAGATGGTGAATCCCTCTATGAAGCTTGGAAAAGATACAAGCAGATGACCAAAAGGTGTCCTTCTGACATGCTTTCAGAGTGGACCATTTTGGATATATTCTATTATGGTCTATCTGAGTTCTCTAAGATATCACTAGACCATTCTGCAGGTGGATCCATTCACCTAAAGAAAATGCCTGCAGAAGCTCAAGAACTCATTGACAGGGTTGTAAATAACCAATTCATGTAGACCTCTGAGAGGAATCATGTGAGTAGTGGGACGCCTCAGAAGAGGGAAGTTCTTGAAATTGATGCTCTGAATGCCATATTGGCTCAGAACAAAATTTTGACTCAACAAGTCAACATGATTTCTCAGAGTCTGCATGGATTGCAAAATGCATCCAACTGTACTAAAGAGACATCTCCTGAAAAAGAAGCCTATGATCCTGAGAACCCTGCAATAGCAGAGGTGAATTACATGGGTGAACCCTATGGAAACACCTATAATCCTTCATGGAGAAATCATCCAAATTTCTCATGGAAGGATCAACAAAAGCCCCAACAAGGCTTTAACAATGGTGGAAGAAACAGGCTTAGCAATAGCAAGTCTTTTCCATCATCTTCTCAACAATAGATAGAGAATTCTGAGCAGAGCTCCTCTAGATTAGAAAACATAGTCTCTGATCTATCCAAGGCCACTTTAAGTTTCATGAATGAAATAAGGTCCTCCATTAGAAATTTGGAGGCACAAGTGGGCCAGCTGAGTAAGAAAATCACTGAAACTCCTCCTAGTACTCTCCCAAGCAATACAGAAGAGAATCCAAAGAGAGAGTGCAAGGCCATTGATATAATCAAAATGGCCGAATCCAAAGAGGAAGGGGAGGACGTGAATCCCAATGAGGAAGACCTCATGGGACATCTCCCAGATAAGAAGGAGTTCCCTATTGAGGACCTAAAGGAATCTGAGGCTCATATAGAGACCATAGAGATTCCATTGAACCTCCTTCTGCCATTCATGAGCTCTGAAAACTATTCTTCCTCTGAAGAGGATGAAGATGTAACCGAAGAGCAAGTTGCTCAATATCTAGGAGCCATCATGAAGCCAAATGCCAAGTTGTTTGGTAATGAGACTTGGGAAAATGAACCTCCCTTGCTCATTAGTGAACTAAATACATGGGTTCAGCAAACTTTACCTCAAAAGAAACAAGATCCTGGTAAATTCTTAATACCCTATACCATAGGCACCATGACCTTTGAGAAGGCTCTGTGTGACCTGTGGTCAGGTATAAATCTTATGCCACTCCCTGTAATGGAGAAACTAGGGATCTTTGAGGTACAGGCTGCCACATTCTCATTAAAGATGGCAGACAAGTCAATAAGCCAAGCTTATGGATTGGTAGAGGACGTGTTAGTGAAGGTTAAAAGCCTTTACATCCCTGCTAATTTCATAATATTAGACTCTATGAAGGAGAAGGATCAATGCATCATCCTTGGAAGACCCTTTCTAGCCACAGCAGGAGCTGTGATTGATGTTGACAAAGGAGAGCTAGTCCTTCAATTGAATGGGGACTACCTTGTGTTTAAAGCTCAAAGATCTTCCTCTGCAACCATAGAGAGGAAGCATGAAAAGCTTCTCTCAATACAGAGTCAAACAAAGCCCCCACAATCAAACTCTAAGTTTGGCGTTGGGAGGCCACAACCAAACTCTAAGTTTGGTGTTGAGAAGGCCCCACATTCAACTCTAAGTTTGGTGTTGGGAGGCACTCATCATGCTCTGAACATCTGTGAAGCTCCATGAGAGCTCACTATCAAGCTATTGACATTAAAGAAGTGCTTATTGGGAGGCAACCCAATTTTTATTTATTTATATCTCTATTGTTCTTTTATGTTTTATTAGGTTCATGATTATGTGGAGTCACAAAACAATTGCAAAAATTAAAAACAAAATCGAAAACAGCAGAAGAAATAGCACACCCTGGAGGAAGAGCTTACTAGCGTTTAAACGCCAAAAAGAAGCATCTGGCTGGCGTTTAACGACAGAACAGAGCATAAAGCTAGCGTTGAATGCCAGAAACATGCAGCAGTCTGGCGTTTAAACGCCAGGATTGCACCCTGGGGAAAACTGGCATTTAAGGCTAGAAACAAGCATCAGCCTGGCGTTAAACGCCAGAAACATACTACATTTGGGTGTTTAACGCCAGAAACAAGCATTAATCTGGCGTTAAACGCCAGGATTGCATGAAGAAGGCATTTTACACACCTAATTGGTGTAGGGATGATAAATCCTTGACACCTCAGGATCTGTGGACCCCACAGGAACACCTCAGGATCTGTGGACCCCACAGGATCACCTCAGGATCTGTGGATCCCACAGGATCCTCACCTACCTCAACTCATCTTCTCTCTTCTTCACACAATCCAATAACACTCTTCTCCAAACACCCTTCACCAATCACCTCAATCTCTCTTCCCCATCACCTCTTCACCACTCACATCCATCCACTCTTCCACATAAACCCCACCTACCTTCAAATTCAAAATCTCTTTCCCACCCAAACCCACCCTAAATAACCGAACCCCATTTCCTCTCCCTCCACTATATAAACCCCTCCATCATTCTTCATTTTCACACAACACAACCCTCTCTTCTTCCCCTTGGCCGAAATCCACACAGCTCTCCCTCTCCTCCATATCTTCTTCTTCTTCTTCTATTCTTTCTTTTCTTTGCTCGAGGGCGAGCAATATTCTAAGTTTGGCGTGGTAAAAGCATAGTTTTTTATTTTTTCATAACCATTTATGGCACCTAAGGCCGGAGAAACCTCTAGAAAGAGAAAAGGGAAGACAAAAGCTTCCACCTCCGAGTCATGGGAGATGGAGAGATTCATTTCAAAGGTCCATCAAGACCACTTCTATGAAGTTGTGGCCAAGAAGAAGGTGATCGCTGAGGTCCCTTTCATGCTGAAGAAAAATGAGTATTTGGAAATCCGACATGAGATCCAAAGAAGAGGATGGGAAGTTCTGACCAACCCCATTCAACAAGTCAGAATCTTAATGGTTCAAGAGTTCTATGCCAATGCATGGATCACTAGGAACCATGATCAGAGTATGAACCCGAATCCAAAGAATTGGCTTACAATGGTTCGGGAGAAATACTTAGATTTCAGTCCAGAAAATGTAAGATTGGCATTCCACTTGCCAATTATGCAAGAAAACGCATGCCCCTACACTAGAAGAGTCAAATTTGATCAAAGGTTGGACCAAGTCCTCACGGACATATGTGTGGAAGGAGCTCAATGGAAAAGAGACTCAAAAGGCAAACTGGTTCAATTGAGAAGACTGGACCTTAAGCATGTGGCTAAAGGATGGTTGGAGTTCATCCAATGCTCCATCATCCCCACTAGCAACCGATCCGAAGTAACTGTGGATCGAGCCATCATGATTCATAGCATCATGATTGGAGAGGAAGTAGAAGTTCATGAAGTCATCCCTCTAGAACTCTACAAAGTAGCCGAAAAGCCCTCCACCTTGGCAAGGCTAGCTTTTCCTCATCTCATTTGCCATCTATGCAACTTAGCTGGAGTTGTCATCGAAGAAGACATCCTCATTGAAGAGGACAAGCCCATCACTAAGAAGAGGATGGAGCAAACAAGAGAGCTCATTCATGGATCTCAAGAGACGCATGAGGAAGTTCATCATCAAGAATTCCCTAAGATGCCTCAAGTGATGCATTTTCCTCCAAACAACTATTGGGAATAACTCAACACTTCTTTAGAAGGATTGAGTCATAACATGAACCAATTAAGGGTGGAACACCAAGAACACTCCACCATTCTCAATGAGATTAGAGAAGATCAAAGAGCTATGAGGGAGGAGCAACAAAGGCAAGGAAGAGACATAGAGGAGATCAAGGACATCATTGGTCTTTCAAGAAGAAGGCACCACCATCACTAAGGTGGACTCATTCCTTAACGTCCTTGTTCTTATTTCTCTATTTTTCGATTTTATGCTATATGTTTGGTTATGTTTTGAGTCTTTACTACATGATCATTAGTGTCTAGTGTCTATGTCTTAAAGCTATGAATAATTCCATGAATCCTTCACCTTTCTTAATTGAAAAATGTTTCTAATACAAAAGAACAAGAAGTACATGAGTTTCGAATTTATCTTTGAATTTAGTTTAATTATATTGATGTGGCGACAATACTTTTTGTTTTCTGAATGAATGCTTGAACAGTGCATATGTCTTTTGATATTGTTGTTTATGAATGTTAAAAATTGTTGGTTTTTGAAAGAATGATGAACAAGAGAAATGTTATTGATAATCTGAAAAATCATGAAATTGATTCTTGAAGCAAGAAAAAGTAGTGAAGAACAAAGCTTGCGAAAAAAAGAGAGAAAACGTGGCAAAAAAAATTAAAGAAAAAGAAAAAGCAAGCAGAAAAAGCCAAAAGCTCTTTAAACCAAAAGGCAAGAGCAAAAAGCCAATAGCCCTTAAAATCAAAAGGCAAGGGTAAAAATTATCCAAGGCTTTGAGCATCAGTGGATAGGAGGGCCTAAGGAAATAAAATCCAGGCCTAAGCGGCAGAACCAAGCTGTCCCTAACCATGTGCTTGTGGCGTGAAGGTGTCAAGTAAAACGCTTGAGACTGAGCGGTTAAAGTCGTGATCCAAAGCAAAAAGAGTGTGCTTAAGAGCTTTGGACACCTCTAACTGGGCACTTTAGCAAAGCTGAGTCACAATCTGAAAAGGTTCACCCAGTCATGTGTCTGTGGCATTTATGTATCCGGTGGTAATACTGGAAAACAAAGTGCTTAGGGCCACGGCCAAGACTCATAAAAGAGCTGTGTTCAAGAATTAACATACTTAACTAGGAGAATCAATTAACACTATCTAAACACTGAGTTCCTATAGATGCCAATCATTCTTAACTTCAAAGGAAAAAGTGAGATGCCAAAACAGTTCAGAAGCAAAAAGCTACAAGTCCCGCTCATCTATTTAGAACTAATATTCATTGATATTTTGAGATTTATAGTATATTATCTTCTTTTTATCCTATTTGATTTTTAGTTGCTTGGGGACAAGCAACAATTTAAGTTTGGTGTTGTAATGAGCGGATAATTTATACGCTTTTTGGCATTGTTTTTAGGTAATTTTTAGTAGGATCTAGCTACTTTTAGGGATGTTTTTATTAGTTTTTATGCAAAATTCACATTTCTGGACTTTACTATGAGTTTGTGTATTTTTCTGTGATTTCAGGTATTTTCTGGCTGAAATTGAGGGACCTGAGCAAAAATCTGATAGGAGGCTGACAAAGGACTGCTGATGCTGTTGGAATCTGACCTCCCTACACTCAAAATAGATTTTTTGGAGCTACAGAACTCCAAATGGCACGCTCTTAACTGCGTTGAAAAGTAGACATCCACGGCTTTCCAGCAATATATAATAGTTCATACTTTATTTGAGATTAGATGACGCAAACTGGCGTTCAACGCCAGTTCCATGCTGCATTCTGGAGTAAAACGCCAAAAACACGTCACAAACCAGAGTTAAACGCCAAAAACACATTACAACTTGGCGTTTAACTCCAAGACAAGCCTTTGCACGTGTAAAGCTCAAGATCAGCCCAAGCACACACCAAAGTGGGCCCTGGAAGTAGATTTCTGCACTTAGACTTATTTTTGTTAACCCTAGTAAGTAGTCTAGTATAAATAGGACATTTTACTATTGTATTAGACATATTTGGATTATTTTTGGATTACTTTATGATCCTTTGATCACGTCTTGGAGGTTGGCCTCTCGGCCATGCCTGGACCATCACTTATGTATTTTCAATGGTGGAGTTTCTACACACCATAGATTAAGGTGTAGAGCTCTGCTGTACCTCGAAATTAATGCAATTACTATTGTCCTTTTATTCAATTCAAGCTTATTCTTGTTCTAAGATATCACTCGTACTTCAACCTGATGGATGTGATGATCCGTGACACCCATCATCATCCATCCTTATGAACGCGTGCCTGACAACCACCTCCGTTCTACACGACGTATGGTTGCCCTCACTTGACAACCGAGCCTTCCATTCCGTGAGATCAGAGTCTTCGTGGTATAAGCTAGAATCCATTGGCAGCATTCATGAGAATCCCGAAAGTCTAAACCTTGTAAGTGGTATTCCTAGTAGGATTCAGGGATTGAATGACTGTGATGAACTTCAAACTCACGAGTGTTGGGTGTAGTGACAAACGCAAAAGAATCACTGGATTCTATTCTGACATGATCGAGAACCAACAGCTGATTAGCCATGCGGGAAACCGTAGATGACCATTTTCACTGAGAGGATGGGAAGTAGCCATTGACAACGGTGATGCACTACATACAGCTTGCCATGAAAAGGAGTAAGAATGATTGGATGAAGTAGTAGGAATGCAGAGATTCAGAAGGAACACAGCATCTTCATGCACTTATCTGAAATTCCCACCAATGAATTACATAAGTATCTCTATTTTTATTTCATGTTTTATTGATCTTTATATTCGAAAACCATTATAACCATTTGAATCCGCCTAACTGAGATTTATAAGGTGACCATAGCTTGATTCAAGCCAACAATCTCCATGGGATTGACCCTTACTAATGTAAGGTATTACTTGGACGACCCAGTGCACTTGCTGGTTAGTTGTGCGGAGTTGTGACAAAATGTGATTCACGTTTGAGGGCACCAAGTTATTGGAGCCATTGTTGATGATCACAATTTACGTGCACCAGTTAGCGTTCCCTCATCTCATCTGTCACTTATGCAATTTAGCTGGAATTGTCATAGAGGAAGACATCCTCATTGAAGAGGACAAGCGCATCACTAAAAAGAGGATGGAGCAAATAAGAGAGCCCACTCATGGATCTCAACAAGAGCATGAGGAAGTCCCTCATCAAGAAATCCCTGAGATGCCTCAAGGGATGCATTTTCCTCCACAAAACTATTGGGAGCAACTCAACACCTCTTTGGGAGATTTGAGTTCCAATATGGAGCAACTAAGGATGGAGCACCAAGAGCACTTCATTATTCTCCATGAAATCAGAGAGGATCAAATAGCCATGAGGGAAGAGCAACAAAGACAAGGAAGAGACATAGAGGAGCTCAAGCGTTCCATTGGATCTTCAAGAGGAAGAACTAGCCGCCATCACTAAGGTGGATGATAAACCACTATTTTGTGATTCATATTGTGTTTAATTGTGTGGTTTTATCAAGTCTTCACCCACTTATTCATATGATTTGCATGTATTTATAATTCCTTCCTAGAAATATTCTGTGATTGAAAACTTGTTTCCTGAAGACCTTTTAGTTATATATTTTTATCTTCCTTCATACCATTCGGTGCCATGATTTGTGTGTTAAGTGTTTCAGGCTTCATAGGGCAGGAATGGCATAAGGAATGAAGAGGAAGCATGCAAAAATGGAAGGAACACAAGGAATTGAGAAAATGACCAGCGAGAAGTCACGTGATCGCATGGCTCACGCAACCGCGCGAAATGGAAGAAATCTCAGTGACGCGCTCGCGTGCCTGACGCGACCGTGCAGATTGGAAGCTGCACGAACGACGCAAATGCATGGATGACGTGCACGCGTGGTACGAGAAACACTGAGTGACGCGATCGCGTGGACGATGCGGCCGCGTGGCGTGCGCGATCTACAGAATTACAAAAGTCGCTGGCAGAGTTTCTGGGCCGCATTTCAACCCAGTTCTCAGCCCAGAAACACAGATTAGAATCAGGGAATATGCAGAGACAAGAACAACAATTCATTCTGCATAATTTTTAGTTTTTAGATCTGAATTTACTCCTCGCCTAGGTTTCTCACTTGAACATTCATAAATTAGTATTTTGAAGATTTTTTTGGCTTTAGCTTTTGAGAAGAATCTACCTCTGGTACTAGTCAAAAGAGCTTGTCATTTATTTTTCATTTACTCTTCCATATTCTTAATTTTTCCAGAAGTTGACATTGGATTATTTTTACAAGTTATTAATACAGAACTACTTCTACTTCTAATTAATCTCTTTTATTATTACTTATTATGTCTTCTCTTATTTTCCCCATTGATTTTGTGAAGTCTATAATTATGATGAGCGAGTAGCTCCATTACTTGATTGGGAGATGATTGAAAGGAAACCTTGAGTTGGATTACTCAAGAGAAAAATTGTAATTCGCTTTATTTTTGGATCACCCTCCAGTCATTGACACTAGTCCTTCCCAATGGAGAGGATTAGGACTTGTGACTAGAAATAGCTTTCCAACTTGCTTGACTTTCCTCTACCTAGTAAGGGATAACTAAACAGAGCAACCTTCAATTATCAATTAATCTTGAGAGTACTTCAACAAGAATAGGGCTTACAACGAATCTACTCCCAGTCAAGGATTTTATTTAAATTATCTAAATTCTCTGATTTAATTTCTTGTTTATCAATGTTGAATAATTTTTAGCCGGTATAGAAATTATCAAGTAACCAATCGTAGTATAGTCTAAACCGACACAAAATCCATCATCAAACAATTCTACAATCTATGATCGAGAGTATTAATCCTGAGTCATTCTTCCCTAGGAATGCTACAAGGATGCATGTTATTGGTTAAGTGGTCTTTTGTGGTTTAAAGAGTGTGGCATAAAAGTGCTAATAAAGGAGAACAACAATCAATCAATATTAAAAGCCTCGGCCAAGGTTGAACATTGGAAGTTCCATCACTATAGCTTCCATCAATTGTGATAACAATGGAGTGTTGCTTCACTTAGTTAACCCCTAATCATAGAGGAAAGTTAAGTAAAAGTAACTAACTTGAGTCACAAGTCCTAGTCTTACCCTAGGGAAGTCTAGCTTTAGTGCACTCCAAGTCAATTAGCAATTCTCAATCATCAATCAACAATTGACATCCATTATTCAAGTATCTCCAATGACTCAACCACTAGGCTAAGTGAGGGAATGCTACTCCATATCTAAAGTTGGAATTTTCTCAAACACTTGGAGAACAAGAATAGAAGACATAGTAGAATTGAGAAGAAACTTAGAATCAAGTAATTCAATACAAGAGATTAACAACAATCAACAATGAACAACAATGAAAATGAGATCTTCAATGCATTAATAGAATCCAAAACAACAAAGTTAAATCTAAGATCTATGAGAATTGAACAATTACAAACACTAATTGAGATTAGAGAAGGAGATTTACAACATGAACAAAGTAAATTAAGAGTTGCAATGGATCTCACCAAGGAATGGTTGAGAATTGAGAAAATGAAGATGAACCCTAGAGAGAGGTTGGAGTTTCTCCCTCTACAAATGCAACTAACTCAAAATATCTAAGAAAACAAGTGGAATGAGTGTGTGGATGTGAATGTGTGTCAATCCCCATCAATCCTTGGTTCTTATATGCAGTTTGGCCCCAAAGTTGGTTGCTGAAACCCTCAAAAATCGCCAGGCACGTTTTGCAATAACAAAATCACGTGCGGACTACGACGCGTGCGCGCACGGTACGCATGCGCGTCCCTGGCTGATTTCGCAATGTGCGCCGCGAGCGCCTTGTGCACGGGCGCGTGCTTGGCCGAGATCAATTCTTTGGCTTTTTGTGCTTCTCTCCACTTACATGCTTCCTTCCTTGCTCCTTTGATCCATGCCTAGCCTATTTCAACCTGAGATTACTAGCAAACACATCAAGGCATCTTATGGAATCAAGGATGAATTAAAATTATCAAATTAAAGGCTTAAAAAGCATGTTTTTACACTTAAGCACAAATACGGGAGAGATAACAAAACCATGCTAATTCATAGGCTAAATGTGAGAAAAGGTCATCAAAATACTCTAAATTCAATACAAGATAAACCCTAAAAATGGGGTTTATCAATCAACTCAACCATTTTTGGAAACACCTGATTAATAAAATAGCACATCTTTCTGCAACTCGTTGGGAGACGACCTGGGATTCATACTCCCAGTATTTTAATTTCAATATTGTGACAACCCTTCTAAATTGATAAGCGGATTTTCGGCTGGTTAAGAACTGTACTTGCAACGTATCTCTTATAATAATTTCTTAACTCGCCAATTTCTGCCACATCAATTTTGGCGCTGTTGCCGGGGCGTTGCAATAGTGTGCTAATTTATTGATTGGATTTTATTTAATTGCAATTTTTCCTTTTATTCTGTTACTATGAGCTGCACGTTTCTTTCGTTAAATGACGCATTCACTTCCTGATCCAAGCTTGCCAGTATTTGACCCTGAGATTGAAAGGACTATTTCACGTATAAGGCAAGCTCGGCGTCGGCTAGTCCTCTCTGAGGATGAAGCTGAAATGTCATTTAAGGGAGAAACAAGCTCCCTCTCTACTGATCCAGTTGATTTACGTGCAGGTGACATGGCAGCACCTAGGAGAGTCACTATCCAGGAAGCTGCTGACCCTGATTTTACACTATAACCATTCCATGCACGCCACCCAGCAGTGGCTGTGGATTTTGAAATAAAGTCTGCACTACTCAACTTGATGCCCAAGTTTCATGGCTTACTGGTGGACGAAATTGTGATCCATGTTCTAACTATTTTGAGATGAAAGCTTTATTATGGCACTGGTTGAATTCACAACTCCGTTCAACTAACCAGCAAGTGTACTGGGTCGTCCAAGTAATAAACCTTACGTGAGTAAGGGTCGATCCCACAGAGATTGTTGGTATGAAGCAAGCTATGGTCACCTTGCAAATCTCAGTCAGGCGAATTCAAGGATAATTGGATTATTAGTTTAAATTTGATTAATGGAATAAAATAGAAAATAAAAGGGATAGAAGACTTATGCAGATTCATTGGTGGGAATTTCAGATAAGCGAATGGAGATGCTGTATGGCTTAAGGACGCCTGCTCTCCTACTGCTTCTACTCAATCCTTCTTACTCCTTTCCATGGCAAGCTTTGTATAGGGGTTCACCATCAGCGGTGGCTACTTTCAATCCTCTCGGGAAAATGATCCTATGCGGCTGTCACTCGCACGGCTAATCGTCTGGAGGCATCACCCATGGTTGATGGCTACATCCCATCCTCGCAGTGAAAACTAATGCTCACGCACTCTGTCACAGTACGGCTAATCACTGGTTGGTTCCCGCTCCTACTGGAATAGAATCCCTTGATTCTTTTGCGTATGTCACTAACGCCCAGCACTTGCAAGTTTGAAGCACGTCACAGTCATTCATTACCGGAATCCTACTCGGAATACCACAGACAAGGTGAGACTTTCCGGATTCCCAGGATCCTACTCGGAATACCACAGACAAGGTGAGACTTTCCGGATCCTCATAAATGCCGCCATCTATCTAGCTTATACCACAAAGATTCTGTTGGGGAATCTAAGAGATACGCATTCAAGCTTTGTTGCATGTAGAACGGAAGTGGTTGTCAATCACGCGCGTTCATAAGTGAGAATGATAATGATCGTCACTTTCATCATTACATTCATCATGTTCTTGGGTACGAATGAATATCTTGGAATGAGAATAAGAGAGATTTGAATAAAATAAAATAGAATTGCATTAATACTTGAGGTACAGCAGAGCTCCACACCCTTAATCTATGGTGTGCAGAAACTCCACCGTTGAAAATACATAAGTAAAAGAGGTTCAGGCATGGCCGAATGGCCAGCCCCCCTAACGTGATCAATGATCTCCTAAGATGAAGAATAAAACAAAACTGAGACCAAAGATGTCTAATACAATAGATAAATGTCCTATATATACTAGACTAGCTACTAGGGTTTACATGAGTAAGTAAATGATGCATAAATTCACTTCCGGGGCCCACTTGGTGTATGCTTGGGCTGATCTTGATCAATCCACGAGCTGAGGCTTTACTTGGAGTTGAACTCTGAGTTATGACGTGTTTTGGGCGTTCAACTCCGGATCATGACGTTTTTCTGGCGTTTAACTCCAGACAACAGCATGAACTTGGCGTTCAACGCCAAGTTACGTCGTCATTCTTCGAATAAAGTATGGACTATTATATATTGCTGGAAAGCCCTGGATGTCTACTTTCCAACGCCATTGAGAGCGCGCCAATTGGAGTTCTGTAGCTCCAGAAAATCCATTTCGAGTGCAGGGAGGTCAGATTCCAACAGCATCAGCAGTCCTTTTGTCAGCCTTCTTCAGAGTTTTGCTCAAATCCCTCAATTTCAGCCAGAAATTACCTGAAATCACAGAAAAACACACAAACTCATAGTAAAGTCCAGAAATGTGAATTTAACATAAAAACGAATGAAAACATCCCTAAAAGTAGCTCAAACTTACTAAAAACAGCCTAAAAACAATGCCAAAAAGCGTATAAATTATCCGCTCATCACAACACCAAACTTAAATTGTTGCTTGTCCCCAAGCAACTGAAAATCAAATAGGATAAAAGAAGAGAATATACTATAAATTCCAGAATATCAATGGATATTAATTTAATTAGATGAGCGGGACTTGTAGCTTTTTGCTTCTGAATAGTTTTGGCATCTCACTTTTTCCTTTGAAGTTCAGAGTGATTGGCGTCTCTGGGAACTCAGAATTTCGGATAGTGTTATTGACTTTCCTAGTTAAGCATGTTGATTCTTGAACACAGCTACTTATGAGTCTTGGTCGTGGCCCTAAGCACTTTGTTTTCCAGTATTACCACCGGATACACAAATGCCACAGACACATGACTGGGTGAACCTTTTCAGATTGTGACTTAGCTTTGCTAGAGTCCCCAGTTAGTGGTGTCCAGAGCTCTTAAGCACACTCTTTTGCCTTGGATCACGACTTTAACCACTTAGTCTCAAGCTTTTCACTTGGACCTTCATGACACAAGCACATGGTTAGGGACAGCTTGATTTAGCCGCTTAGGCCTGGATTTAATTTCCTTGGGCCCTCCTATCCATTGATGCTCAAAGCCTTGGATCCTTTTTACCCTTGCCTTTTGGTTTTAAGGGCTATTGGCTTTTTCTGCTTGCTTTTTCTTTCTATTTTTTTTCGCCATTTTTTTTTCGCACAAGCTTTTGCTTTTCACTGCTTTTTCTTGCTCCAAGAATCAATTCATGAATTTTTCAGTTCATCAATAACATTTCTCTTTGTTCATCATTCTTTCAAGAGCCAACAATTTTAACACTCATAAACAACAAGATCAAAAATATGCACTGTTCAAGCATTCATTCAGAAAACAAAAAGTGTTGCCACCACATCAATATAATTAAATTAAATTCAATGATAAATTCGAAATCTATGTACTTCTTGTTCTTTTGAATTAAAACATTTTTCATTTAAGAGAGGTGAAAGACTAATGGATTTTATTCATAGCTTTAAGGCATGGTTACATACTAATGATCATGAAATAAGGACACAAAACATAGATAAACACAATAATTAAAAACCGAAAACATAAAGAAAATAAAGAACAAGGAATGAATCCACCTTTAGTGGCGTCTTCTTCTTGAAGGACCAATGACGTTCTTCAATTCTTCTATGTCCCTTCCTTGCCTTTGTTGCTCCTCCCTCATTGCTCTTTGATCTTCTCTTATTTCTTGGAGAATGATGGAGTGCTCATGATGTTCCACCCTTAATTGTTCCACATTGTGGCTTAAATCTTCTAAGGAGGTGTTGAGTTGCTCCCAATAGTTGTTGGGAGGAAAGTTCATTCCTTGAGGCATTTGTTGATGATGAACTTCCTCATGTTCTTCTTGGGGGCCGTGAGGAACTTCTCTTGTTTGCTCCATCCTTTTCTTGGTGATGGGCTTGTCTTCTTCAATGGAGACATCTCCATCTATGATAACTCCAGCTGAGTAACATAGATGGCAAATAAGGTGGGGGAAGGCTAGCTGTGCCATAGGTGAGGACTTGTCGGCTATTTTGTAGAGTTCATTGGATATGACTTCATGAACTTCTACTTCCTCTCCAATCATGATGCTGTGAATCATGATGGCCCGATCCACAGTAACTTCAGATCGGTTGCTTGTAGGAATGATGGATCTTTGGATGAACTCCAACCATCCTCTAGCTACAGGCTTGAGGTCCTGTCTCCTTAGTTGGACCGGTTTGCCTTTGGAGTCTATTCTCCATTGGGCGCCTTCCACACATATGTCCATTAGGACTTGGTCCAACCTTTGATTAAAGTTGACCCTTCTTGTGTAGGGGCGTTCATCACCTTGCATCATAGGTAAGTGAAACGCCAACCTCACATTTTCCGGACTAAAATCTAAGTATTTCCCCCGAACCATTGTGAGATAGTTCTTTAGATTCGGGTTCATACTTTGATCATGGTTCCTAGTGATCCATGCATTGGCATAGAACTCTTGAACCATCAATATTCCGACTTGTTGCATGGGGTTGGTTATGACTTCCCACCCTCTTCTTTGAATTTCATGTCGGATTTACGGATACTCATTCTTTTTGAGCTTGAAAGGGACCTCAGGGATCACCTTCTTCTTTGCCACAACATCATAGAAGTGGTCTTGATGGCTCTTGGAGATGAATCTTTCCTTCTCCCATGACTCGGAGATGGACGCTTTCGTCTTCCCTTTCCCTTTTCTAGAGGATACTCCGGCCTTAGGTGCCATTGATGGTGATGGAAAAACAAAAAAAGGCTTATGCTTTTACCACACCAAACTTAAAATTTTGCTCGTCCTCGAGCAAGAAAGAAAAGAAAAGTAGAAGAAGAAGAAGAGAATAGGGAAGAGAGGGAGAAGAAGGGTTCGGCTATGTGGGAGAAGAAGGGGTTTGTGATGTGTGAAAATGAAGAAGAGTGGAAGGGTATTTATAGGAAGAGGGGAGGGTTAGTGTTCGGCCATTTTGGGTGGGAATGGGTGGGAAATTGAATTTGAATTTTATGAGGGTAGGTGGGGTTTATGGGGAAGAGGAGGTTGATGTGAATGGTGAATGGGGTAATTGGGAAGAGGAATTGAGGTGATTGATGAAGAATATTGGGAATTGTGATATGGGGAAGAGTGAAATGAGATTTGGATTAGGAGAGTGTGATTAGGATTAAAAGAAAAGGTATGAATATGGTAGGTGGGGATCCTGTGGGGTCCACAGATCCTGAGGTGGGGATCCTGTGGGGTCCACAGATCCTGAGGTGAAAAGAAATACCATTCCTTCACCATATAGGCATGTAAATTGCCTTCGTGCATCATCCTGGTGTTCAAACGCCCATTGGTGCACATTCTGGGCGTTCAACGCCCATGTAATGCATGTTTCTGGCGTTGAACGCCAGTTTCATGCTTGTTGCTGGCGTTCAGCGCCAGTTTGTCCTCTCTGTGCACATTCCTGGCGTTTAACGCCAGGTTGTTGCTTGTTTCTGGCGTTCAGCGCCAGAATGGTGCTCTGTTCTGGCGTTGAACGCCAGCCAGATGCATCTTACTGGCGTTGAACGCCAGTCTGCGCTGCCTCCAGGGTGAATAATTTTTTTCTTCTGTTTTTGACTCTGTTTTTAATTTTTTTGATTTTTTCGTGACTCCTCATGATCATGTACCTAATTAAACACAAAAATAACAAAGAAACAAAATAAAATAAAATTAAATAAATAAAATTGGGTTGCCTCCCAACAAGCGCTTCTTTAATGTCAATAGCTTGACAGTGGCTCTCATGGAGCCACAAGGTGATCAAGTCAATGTTGTATAGTTGTCCACACTAAACTTAGAGTTTGGGTATGGGATCTTAACACCAAACTTAGAGTTTGGTTGTGGCCTCACAACACCAAACTTAGAGTTTGACTGTGTGGGTTCTTCTTGACTCTGAATTGAGAGAAGCTCTTCATGCTTACTCTCTTTTGTCATAGAGGGATGGCCATGTGCCTTAAACACAAGGTAGTCCCCATTTATTTGAAGGACTAACTCACCTCTGTTGACATCTATCACAGCTCCAGCTGTGGCTAGGAAAGGTCTTCCTAGGATGATGCATTCATCATCTTCCTTCCTAGTGTCTAGGATTATGAAATCAGCAGGGATGTAAAGGCCTTCAACCTTTACTAACACGTCCTCTACTGTCCCGTAAGCTTGTCTCAATGACTTATCTGCCAATTGTAATGAGAACAAGGCAGGTTGTACCTCAATGATCCCTAGCTTCTCCATTACAGAGAGTGGCATAAGATTTATCCCTGACCCCAGATCACATAGAGCTTTTTCAAAGCTCATGGTGCCAATGGTACAAGGTATTAAGAACTTGCCAGGATCTTGTTTCTTTTGAGGTAGAGTTTTCTGAATCCAAGCATCTAGTTCACTAATGAGCAAGGGAGGTTCACTTTCCCAAGTCTCATTACCAAACAACTTGGCACTCAGCTTCGTGATAGCTCCTAAGTATTGAGCAACTTACTCTCCAGTCACATCTTCATCCTCTTCAGAGGAAGAATAGTCTTCAGAGCTCATGAATGGCAGAAGGAGATTTAAGGGAATCTCTATGGTCTCTGTATGAGCCTCAGATTCCTCAGGATCCTTAATAGGAAACTCCTTCTTGCTTGAAGGACATCCCAGGAGGTCTTCCTCACTAGGATTTTCGTCCTCCTCCTCCCCTATGCATTCGACCACTTTGATTAAATCAATGGCCTTGCACTCTCCTTTTCGATTTTCTTCTGTATTGCTTGGGAGAGTACTGGGAGGAGTTTCAATGACTTTCTTACTCAGCTGGCCCACTTGTGCCTCCAAGTTTCTGATGGAGGATCTTGTTTCATTCATGAAACTGAAAGTGGCCTTTGACAGATCAGAGACTATATTGGCTAAATTAGAAGTGTTTTGTTCAGAATTCTCTGTTTGTTGCTGAGAAGATGATGGATATGGCTTACTATTACTCAGCCTGTTGCGTCCACCATTGTTAAAGCCTTGTTGAGGCTTTTGTTGATCCTTCCAGGAGAAATTTGGATGATTTCTCCATGATGGGTTATAAGTTTTTCCATAAGGTTCACCCATGTAATTAACCTCTGCCATGGTAGGGTTCTCAGGATCATAAGCTTCTTCAGAAGCTGCCTCTCTAGTACTGTTGGATGCATGTTGCAATCCATTCAGATTTTGAGAGATTATGTTGACCTGTTGAGTCAACATCTTGTTCTGAGCCAATATGGCATTCAGAGCATCAATTTCAAGAACTCCTTTCTTCTGAGGTATCCCACTATTCACGGAATTCCTCTCAGAGGTATACATGAACTGATTGTTTGCAACCATGTCAATGAGTTCTTGAGCCTCTTCAGGCGTTTTCTTCAGGTGAATAGATCCACCTGCAGAATGGTCCAATGACATTTTCGAAAATTCAGAGAGACCATAATAGAATATATCTAATAGGGTCCATTCTGAAAACATGTCAGATGGACATCTTTTGGTCAGCTGCTTGTATCTTTCCCAAGCTTCATAGAGGGATTCACCATCTTTTTGTTTGAAGGTTTGAACATCCACTCTCAGCTTGCTCAGCTTTTGAGGAGGGAAGAATTTATCTAAGAAAGCAGAGACCAGCTTATCCCAGGAGTCCAGGCTATCCTTAGGTTGTGAATCCAACCATATTCTAGCTCTGTCTCTAACAGCAAAAGGGAAAAGCATGAGTCTGTAGACTTCAGGATCAACTCCATTCGTCTTTACAGTCTCACAGATCTGCAAGAACTCAGTTAAAAACTGATAAGGATCTTCAGATGGAAGTCCATAAAACTTGCAGTTTTGTTGCATCAAGGCAACTAGCTGAGGTTTCAGCTCAAAGTTATTGGCTCCAATGGCAGGAATGGAGATGCTTCTTCCATCAAACTTGGACGTTGGCTTTGTGAAGTCACCAAGCATTCTCCTTGCATTATTATTATTATTATTTTCGGCTGCCATCTCCTTCTCTTGTTCGAAAATTTCTGAAAGGTTATTTATGGATTGTTGTAATTTAGCTTCTCTTAATTTTCTCTTCAGAGTCCTTTCAGGTTCTGGATCAACTTCAACAAGAGTGCCTTTTTCCCTGTTCCTGCTCATGTGAGAGAGAAAAAAACAAGAAAAGAAAGAGGAATCCTCTATGTCACAGTATAGAGATTCCTTTATGTTAGTAGAAGAAGAAAGGGGTAGAAGAATCCAAATACAAGGGATATAAGAAGTTCGGATTCTTAGATGAAGAGAGGTGAAGAGAGGTGTTAGTAATTAATTAATTAAATAGAAGAAGAGAGGAGAGGGAGAGGATTTTCAAAAATAATTTTTGAAAATAGGTTAGTGATTTTCGAAAATCAAAGACAAAATATAATTAAAATTAAAATTTAAAACAAAAAGAATTTTTGAAAAAGAGAGGGAGAATTTTCGAAAATTAGAGAGGGAAAAGTAGTTAGGTAGTTTTGAAAAAGATAAGAAACAAACAAAAAGTTAGTTAGTTGATTGAAAAAGATTTGAAATCAAATTTTGAAAAAGATAAGAAGATAAGAGGTTAGATAAGATATTTTGAAATCAAATTTTGAAAAAGATAAAATTTTTAAAAAAGATAAGATAAAAGATAAAAAGATATATTTGAAAAATATATTTTGAAAAAGATTTAATTTTAAAAATTACTTAACTAACAAGAAACTACAAGATAGGATTCTAGAATTTAAGGATTGAACCTTTCTTAACAAGAAAGTAACAAACTTCAAATTTTTGAACCAATCACATTAATTGTTAGCTAATTTTCGAAAATTTTTATATAAAGATAAGAAAAAGATTTTGAAAATATTTTGAAAAAAGATTTTTGAAATTTTCGAAATTTATAAAAAAAAATGAAAAAGATTTTGAAAAGATAAGATTTTTAAAATTGAAATTTTGACTTGACTTGTAAGAAACAACTAATTTTTAAAAATTTTTGACCAAGTCAACCCAAAATTTCAAAAATTTGGAGGAAAATAAGGAAAAGATATTTTTTTGATTTTTTGATTTTTTTGAATTTTTAATTATGAAAGAGAAAAACAACAAAAACACTTAATGCATAAAAATTTTTAGATCAAAACAATGAATGCATGCAAGAATGCTATGAATGTCAAGATGAACACCAAGAACACTTTGAAGATCATGATGAACATCAAGAACATAATTTTGAAAAATTTTTGATGCAAAGAAAACATGCAAGACACCAAACTTAGAAATCTTTAATGCATGAAAAATATGAATGAAAAAATGCACATGAAAAACAACAAAAGACACAAAACAAGAAATCATCAAGATCAAACAAGAAGACTTGTCAAGAACAACTTGAAGATCATGAAGAACACTATGAATGCATGGGATTTTCGAAAAAATGCAAGAAAAATTTTAAAAGCATGCAATTGACACCAAACTTAAAAATTAACACAAGACTCAAACAAGAACACAAAATATTTTTGATTTTAATGATTTTCTAATTTTTTGTATTTTTATTGATTTTTTCGAAAAACATTTTTTGAAAAACGAAAAATAAAAGAAAAATTTTTGAAAAAGTTTTTGAAAAGAAAATTACCTAATCTGAGCAACAAGATGAACCGTCAGTTGTCCATACTCGAACAATCCCCGGCAACGGCGCCAAAAACTTGGTGGACGAAATTGTGATCCATGTTCTAACTATTTTGAGATGAAAGCTTTATTATGGCACTGGTTGAATTCACAACTCCGTTCAACTAACCAGCAAGTGTACTGGGTCGTCCAAGTAATAAACCTTACGTGAGTAAGGGTCGATCCCACAGAGATTGTTGGTATGAAGCAAGCTATGGTCACCTTGCAAATCTCAGTCAGGCGAATTCAAGGATAATTGGATTATTAGTTTAAATTTGATTAATGGAATAAAATAGAAAATAAAAGGGATAGAAGACTTATGCAGATTCATTGGTGGGAATTTCAGATAAGCGAATGGAGATGCTGTATGGCTTAAGGACGCCTGCTCTCCTACTGCTTCTACTCAATCCTTCTTACTCCTTTCCATGGCAAGCTTTGTATAGGGGTTCACCATCAGCGGTGGCTACTTTCAATCCTCTCGGGAAAATGATCCTATGCGGCTGTCACTCGCACGGCTAATCGTCTGGAGGCATCACCCATGGTTGATGGCTACATCCCATCCTCGCAGTGAAAACTAATGCTCACGCACTCTGTCACAGTACGGCTAATCACTGGTTGGTTCCCGCTCCTACTGGAATAGAATCCCTTGATTCTTTTGCGTATGTCACTAACGCCCAGCACTTGCAAGTTTGAAGCACGTCACAGTCATTCATTACTAGAATCCTACTCGGAATACCACAGACAAGGTGAGACTTTCCGGATTCCCAGGATCCTACTCGGAATACCACAGACAAGGTGAGACTTTCCGGATCCTCATAAATGCCGCCAT